>NC_068417.1:31114357-31414357 GCF_023724105.1 Carassius gibelio
AAAGCAAAAGAATACATTTGCTGAAGTTATTAATAAAAACTACCAGTAATTGTTTTTCCAGATACATTTCTGGAAGCTTTTAGAATCTAAATGCCAGGATGTCCAACTTCGGAATGGCTGAAACCCATCGTCTCATTTCATATGCCTGGTTTCTTTTCTTACTGTGAGAAATCTTTAGCATTTAAGCATCTCCTTCAGAGAGACTGGTGCTGAGGTGTAAAGCTGCCAAGTTCAGTAACGTAATGATACCGCCGTTTGGCTCCAATTGCAACCATCAGCTCTGCTTGGGAAAACACACACAATCACACTCCTCTGGACTGAATCTGGTCATCACTCTGCCAAAGCAGGTGAATGTGTTTGAAACCGATTAAATGTGAAGTCCGGAATTTCCCTCCGTAGGGGCAGAGGGAAATTATGGGATGGGGAAGCCAGTAAATGGATGGACCAAAGCAACACACAAGAAAAACAAGAGAAACTGGGAGGGAAAGGAGAGATTGATTCATTCAGTGGCTCTTAATTTGTGACATCTTTTTCAAATCCTCATGGTGGCTTTTTGTTTTGTTTTGTTTAGGTTGTTTTTTTTTTTTTGTTTTTTTTTTTGAGTCAGATGACTAGAATGACTTGAACTACAACTACAACTTTACTGACACGTGTTATTGTTTGTTTTGGATGTTGACAATCACCTTCATCTCATCCTGTTTTGTTCCATAATAATATGATAATACTTATAATACAAAATGCACCTGCAAAGTAATATCTGTATAAATTTATAAAAATTATTTTGTATTATATAGTATTATAATGCTACTTAATACTACTCTTACTTATTAAGATATATACACTGAATAATATGTGTATAAAATATATACTGAATAAATGGTAAATGTAAATGTGTTTTATACAGAATTCTGTATTTTATTTCTATTTTTATTTTATTTTAAATGTACCTTTTCAACACAGTGCATATACATATATTTTAAGAAGAATGTAGGCCTTACAAAATGTGGAATAACACAATTTAATAATATTTACTATACATTATTAACAATATAATATATTAAAATACAGTCTTGAAAAAAAATCTGTAGAATTTTACTCTTATTTCACACTATGTTAAAGTTTAAAAAATATATATTTCTAGAATATAAAAAACCAATATGTAAAATATTGAATATTTTGTATAATAAAATATTTATAATAGTGAAAATTGAATATTTTGTATAATAATATATTTATAATAGTGAATATTTAATATTTTGTAATTATTTCTACTTTTATTGAGCAATTTTTCTACACAGAAAGTACACAAAAATAACAATGTAGGCTTAAACTGAAAAAAAAAGTTTAAATTATATTAAATTAAATTATATTAAATTATATATATATATAAAAAAAAAACTTTTAGTTTTCAATAAAGCTCACTTCATGCCTAACATTGTTAGTTTCTTGATGTCAATTTAAGAAGCTTTTTTTTCTGTCATGTTCTAGTTTAATGCCCAGAGAATGGAGACTATTTTGGATGATTTTCAGCACAGCAAAAAAAATTAACAGCGTGTTGAAGACTCTCAGTGACGTGCGAGAGCTGCATATTCCCCATACAGAGAATGAACAAGACAACACAGTCCACCAGCGACACAATTTCAACATAAGGGAGCATAATAAATCAAGACGTCGCTTCTCTCACATTTTTTTCCTAGCATCTTTCACGACAGGCACTTGAGTCGCTCTTTCGGAACCTGTTCTGCATTATCTCAGCATGCTGTGATGTTTAGCTGCCTTATTCAGTGAGTCTTTGTGTGTCACAGTTACGCGTCTCAACTCTCCGGGCCTCACTGCCCTCCAAAACCGGAGTTCAAAGCACAACATCAGCTTGAGCTCTGCGATATCTCGATAAGAGCGCGACTAATAGAAACCACATTCAACCAGGACGATTATACGGTACGCCAGCTCAAAGAGCAGCCATGTTTGCGGCAGCTGGCAGCGTCACGTCTGTACTGCGACCCTCTACACAGATAAGGTAACAGAAAAGCCTCCAAATCTGCCTCCCATATCAAATGTTTATTTCCATGGTGATTACATTTCCATACACAGATGGAAAGTTTGTTTCAACGTATTTAACCAACCCCTCAGCTGGGTTGTATCAGATGTGTGAAAAACCTAATCCCGTCAAGTCAAAGGGCGGAGAGCGGAGACGCGATTTCGGCTTCCCAGCACGATTTCCTGATTGATTCTGGAAGAGAGTCGGATTAAATCATTTTTCGTCATTAAATCATTTTTTTTGGTTTTGTTTTGGTCTGAGTAGCGGACAGCATGTTGTTTTTGTGTGTAAAAGGCCTGGAAAATTTCACCGGGTCTCCACTTTGCTTCCTCTCAGACTTGCATGTTTGGCAATCCACTATAATCCGTCAACAATCGTCCTTTTTATATGCACGAACAGTGAATATTACTACTGAAGTCTTTCTAAACAATCCGAGGTGCTTTAAAAACAGTATGACAGAGTTTAATATACTGATAGTGGCTGTAAAGGCAAGAGAGCTGTTTGGAAATTGCACTAAAACTATTTTGAATTTCCAGTGATGTCAGTGCTAAGTTTGTACTGCGCTTTAAAGCTTGGGCTTAGCTTCAAGGTGAATACTAGGGTTGGAAATGGGGAACAGTTTTTATTCAGAACTGATTCCATTTTGTAAAAAATACTGGAACCGGATCGTTTACATGACGTTTGGTTCTGTTACTGGTTCTTCAAATGTGGACAAAACCAAACTAAAATAGTTTTCCTGCACCACTATCCAGAAGCAAAGCTGTGGCCAATTTATAGCGATAGACAAACGTTTGATTTATTTGTACTCAACATACAATTTAACCACTTAGTTTAACTCACAATCAAAGAAAGAAACAATTTAAATGCGTTACTTTTTCTTTAATACTTTAATACTTTTAATGCATTTCTTTGTTCAAAATAGGCTAATCAAATGTAAAAATAATTTAAGTGTATCTTATTACGAATTAACTGATTATTAAAACTACAAAAGCAGTTCAATCAAGAGCTGTGAGTATTGCCCTCTTTTCTTTTATAGCTAGATTAACATAAATGAGACATAGGGCCTATATATTAAGACCTACTGTAATGCAGGGATCTAATATAATGTTACACATCATGTTTTTCCCCAACTGTTAACCAAATGTCCACTCAAGACACAACAGATTATGTTTGTGTGAAAACACGCCAAGACAGATTTGAAATCCTGAAATTTCTGTGTTTCAGGAACGCGTGCTGTCTGAGAGATGCATCTTTATAGGCACAATTCAGATGTGTCAGTCAGCGCGATCGTTTTGTTTTATATTCAGAATGGGTTTGAATTTCACATTCCACCGGTTCAGAGTCATGCCATCAAGAATTCTCTTTTAATATTTTTAATATTTAATAATTTAAGATGGAATGCACTTCTCAGAAAACATACGAATAAAGAATTTTAGATAATTACAGTTTTGCGCATTGGGATCGCTAGATGAGGGCTTAGTTAACAAATTTTTGTGGAAACCTCAAAACTGACCAAAAATTTAATTTGTAACTTTTTTTGCTTGTAGCTCAAAATTAGCCTACGTGTATTCCAATTCATTTGATGAAATATTGGATAAAAAATAGTATTGTCTATAGTATTCGTAGTATATAATCAGGTCCAATACTTTTTCTATAGCACTAAAAGAATTGTTTAAGAACCGGAACTGTTAAGTGCAATCAAATCCACATCTGCTACATTCTTAACTAATAATCAACTAGCAGAATGCAGTACGGTTACTTTTACCATCAATACTCTTCTACAAGTTGTTTGGATCAGTTTCGACCTGTCTTTCCACTCCACTGGTTCTCTATTTGGCCTGTGACAGACTTTGGCTCTGGTCGGTCTCCATTGCAACATCCAAAACATCCTATTTAGATTTTTTTCCTTTGAAGGACGCACGTGGGCCACACCTAAATGAACTCCGCTTCCTGTGGAAAGAAGCACTTGCGAGGTCTCAGCTTTTTCTCCTTCTCTCACACTCTCATTTTCCTACCCTTCATTGCTGAAGGATCCCACCTCTGTCCACGTGAGGAGACTGTTTACGAACTGTTGTGTCTTTTGAAGGACAGCACAGAACTCCCTATTGGAAAAGCAAGAGTGTATAGTGAGGCCAAAGTAACAGGAAGAACAACAAACTCGAGTTTCAGACATCAAGGGCCTGTTGAATCCAACCCAAGCCCTTCAGAGTTCAAATATTCCTGAACTGCTTTTTAATGGTTCATATTTGAAGAAAATTCCTTCTGAGACTTCGATCATACTGACTGATGTGCGCTGTGACTTCGTGAAGATAACATTTCTACTGGACGTGTGCCTGTGGAAAAGACGGCGTGGCGTGGCAATGGGGGCCTGCAAAAGCAATGTTCGCTCTACATGCTGCGCGCAGTTGTTCTATGTTCCTTGGCTTCCAGTTTCCTTGATTGGAGGGCAGCCGAAAAGTCCAGCGTCCAGCCAAACATTTTAAGAAGATCTAAAGCATGCCATCGCACTGGCAGGTTTATGAAAGCTATTTATCTGTATCTGCTGCATATGTACGAAGACATGCGCTGTAAACTTCGTAACTAAAATAACAGCTCCGTTCAGAGGAAACAGGATGACGATAATGTAAATGACAGCTGTTACGCAGACGTATACTCAGTGTTTTGTTAAATTATGTAATATGTTGCTGTTATGAGGTCATGGTTTCTGAATTACGTAAGATGACAGTATCAGGGTCAAATAGAAAAAAAACAGTGTTCACGATCAAGAAGAGAGAAATCTTTTTAAAATCATATGTGCCGTATTCCTATAAAAGCATTAAGTGTTGGTTTTCTGAAGGTTTAAAAAAAAATGCTTTACATTTTTAGCAAAAGCTTAAAATCAATGACTCTCTAAATATGTTGTGTGGTGTAACCAAATAAAATGGCGTAAAATATTATCCCTGAACATTTCAACACAAGTATTCATCTTGACTATAATTTTCGAAAAACCTTTAAAAGCATTTTCCTCAGGCTTTAATAATTCTTGAAATTTTATTACATTTTTTGGGGGAACATTAAAAAATAACATACAAAATGTTCACGCATAACGGTTGCATCATATGACTTTGATTTGGCGAATTTTTATATGTATATATATATATATACATATGTGAAGTCCTCCACTGATTCAGTGAAAGAAAAAAAAGAGAAATACAAAAAAGTAAACACACATTGATCATAATATACCTCACACAAGACAATCAGGGATTTCCTGTTGCTTTGTGTCTTGAACAAAAGGCTTTTATTTAAAGGAGGTGTTTTTATCAGTCGCTCCGGGAAGGCATTGTCTTATGTAACGTCAGATTATACCGCGACTCAATGTAAACCTCATGGCGGGGTAAGGAACGGGGCATTTTTTCATCCAGCGATCACTGTTGTTCGTTACTGGTCCCTCTGTGGGTGATTTTTGTGGTATCCCAGCATGCTTTAGCTATGATCTCACTCCATACAATTCATTGCTGGGGTTTGATGCTCCGTTACTGCATTTTTAAAACTTCTGCACACAACCTGGTCCACATCGTCAGCCAAAATGCAAGATGATATTTCATACACATTTCTCCAAGAGACAAAACACCATGGTAAGTTGCAAAAGAAACCCAAATATTGTCAGATGCTTAAATACATCATTGCGTACGACCTTTGATCCGCTTTGCATTGCCGTTGGGGCCTGGCCAGTCCTGGGCGGCTATAATGGCTCCTGCAGACTCCACTATAAACTGCAAGCCGGAGCGCGCCAAACTTCTGGAGATCTAGCTGACTGTAAAACCCACCGAACTGGCAGCACATTAGCCTGTCAAAGAAGCATAAATGACGAGGAAAGAGAGATGGAAATGATGGTAAGGTAAAGATGTGAAAGACAGCCAAGTGTTTCAACTGATTTTGCAACGTAAGACGCCAAACAAAATCAAACATTATACAGGTCAAAGTCCACAGCCATACGTTTTCTCTCAAGACTGATGTATGTAGATCTCATTGCTTCAGAAAGCACTGATGCCTGGTCTATACTACCCGATACCCTCATAAATCAAGTGTGAACTCATCCCTGGAGAACTCAGCATTGATCTGCAAGCTTCTCTTACACAAATCGTGACCCTAAAGAAACAGTTCATTCAAAAATGAACATTCTGTCATCATTTACTTAACCTTATGTCGTTCTAAACCTATATTATTTTTTACTTCTGTGGAACATATTGTACAGAACAGTTTTGTTCATATAATTATACATATAATGCTATAAAATCTATGTATCTCTATTGTGATTGGGGTTCGGCATAAGGCTTATGGGGGGGAAAATCATATATATATATATATATATATATATATATACATATATATATATATATATATATATATATATACATATATATATATATATATATATATATATATATATATATATATATATATATATATGTATATATATATAATTCCCCCCCCCCATAAGCCTTATGCCGAACCTCAATATATATATACAAAGCATAAGACAAATTCATGTACACTGTCTTCTATCTGGCGAAACCTAACCCTCTTAATTCAAAACAATCGTTTCCTTAGATCCTGGCTCCAGAAAGGAGTCGCACATCTTAGATACATTATGTATGATCGTAACAGCTCCAAGAACAGTCTTGACCATGATCTCTAAACACCTTTTGTTTCTATTCACTATCAGATCCAGTCACGAATGAATTCATTTCAAAACATCACACCATTACACTAAGAGACTGCATGTGGTGGTTAATTGGCATGTTAAACTAAGCTAATCATCATTTAAGTTACATCAAATACCCAGTTTTATGTCTGTGCTGCAATTTCTGCAGAATGATAGTACATTGCTTTTTGAAACAGAGGAACATGAATCTGGTAGCGTTTAAATATTACATTGGTTGCTATTGTGAAATGTCAGACGAATGGTGCTAAAAGATTAATGCTCTCGCATTTAAAACCGACACTTAACCCAATCCTACACCTAACCAACAGTGTTAACAAAAGCAAACGTGAGATAAAAATGCGTTTGCAATTTCTGAGCTTTCAGTTTATTTCCCAAGTCTTTTAGCTCTTTATCATGATTCATGTTTTAAGAGACTCTAAAGGCCGTTTCACACTGAGCGCGACGCGGAAAAGTGAGGCGAATTGCTGACGAACGGAGCTTTCACAATGAGCGTGAAACGATTCCCACCTGCATGTGGTTGCCAGCAATGCATTTTTCCTCAGACACAGTAAACATCTCTTCTGTGGTCAGCTGCTCAAAATACAGCATTCAATTAAGATAAATAAAGTTTGGCTCTATGCAGAAACACAAACTATATATAAAGCTTTAAGTGAATAGCTCGATAAGGATTGATTGTTTCAATTGAAAGGTGTCATCGCTCTAAACATTCGTACCAAATTTTTACGTTCAGATTGTTACACACGTGTGAAAAGGCCTTAATAGAGAACTTTGCATTATGCAGTGCTCTTCCAGGTGAGCCACGGAGCAAGTTTATTATGCCAGGAAAGGCATTCATTTGGAGCTGGTTTTGTGATGCAAATTTCTAAATATATTCGTTTACACAGCATGCACTACGGTAAAAGCTTTTGAGGTCATAAAATAGTATGGCGCAAGGATCTGCATGAAAATAAGTCTTTGTTAATCAACGATGTTTTGAAAAAGCTCAATTACCATTAACTGAATGAACCCATTAGCTTTCCAAGGGAGGACAGTTCAGGAAAGCATGTTTAATTGTTACCTGCTTTCTCTTGACTTCTAAGCTGATGTTTGATGTTAGTATTAGACATATGTGCATTTACTTTCCTACTTCTTTGTATTCAGGCTGGGCCTCCACAGTGCTACTTACAGTCTCTTTTCTTCAAAAAGCAATAAATTATGAGCAGCTTGGCAAGCTGCATGTTAAATTAGCTTCCCCAACACTAATAGCTGTCCTTGATTAACTTAGATTGAGTGTTACATGTACCTCATCCTGAGAACCAATTTTTTTTCTACCAAGTTTGACTATCTTTAGAGGGAAACCTGGCAATAACAAAGAAAATCTAAATCTCATGAGCTGAGAAAACATCAGCTGTGTAAATACATAAAGGACATCTCTGTGGAACGGAGACATTACTAAAACATGGCTCTAGAGGAAATGTTCTTCTTTTGGAGACCTCCATTTTCCCCAGAATCAATTTATTATGTTTTTTTTTTTTTTTTTTTTTTTTTTTTGGCATTTTAAGGATTTAAAACATTAACATTTTGTGGTTTCCCATATTGTCATATAAGGATGTATGGTTTTGTTAGAATACATTGCAATACATGTACAGGCCTCACTTATAGGATATTGCTGTCACCAATATAATAATTTTACAACTTGGATATATACCATTACTTAACTGTTACATGGTATTTGGTACATGGAATTTCAAAGAGACATAAATACTTAAAAAGTTAGATGGGGGGTGGTAAGATGTTTTAAAAGAGTCATCTATGCTTACCAAGGTTGTATTTATTTCATTCAAATAATAATAATAATAATTAAAATACAGTAAAACCTCTAATATTGTAAAATATTATTACTGTTTTCTAATTGAATACATTTTAAAATTTAGCAAAGCTGAATTTTCAGCATCATGACTCCAGTCTTTAGCGTCACATGATCCTATAGAAATCATCCTAATATTCCTATTTGTGTCAGGAGTCTGGACTATGTTCGTGTTCGTGTGTCACTACTCGTTCCTATTTCCTGAGCTGGATTTACCCCTGTGTCTTGGATCTAATAAAGACTATTTTGTGTATTCGATAGCTCCATGTTCTTTTTGGCAGCGATCGTGACAGAAGCCCCGACCAAAACAGACTCCGTGTGTTCCCTCCGTTTTTGTTTCCGTTTTTTCCTCCGTGTTTTTTGTTTCCATTGTGTCCACGGATCCCCTCTTTCGTCCTGAATATCTCCTCCTCCTGTTGGAGCAGGGGGAGAGATCTCTCGAGGGCCACACCAGACTGTTCCTTGTGCTTGCCAGCCTCTCCAGCTACCCGGACGATGTGCTCTGTGCATTCTATGACGCCAGTTTAAACTCTGCATACAGAGCGCCAGAGTCAGAGCCTGCTGGAACCAACAAGTCATTGCCACACAGAGCGAGAAGCTGCTGAACTCATCAGACCAGGTGCGAGAGCCGGTAACCATGCCTGTCATGATGGAGAGTGCTGTGGACAGTGAGAGCATAAAGAGGAGCTACACTCCCTATACCGTGGCTGAGGGTGAGCTAAGTATGGTGTAGGAAAAGTGCCACACCGAATGAGAGAGGGTTCCTGTTCCCATGTCAAGGCCAGAGAAAGTTACTGTTCCCATGTCTAGACCAGAGAATGCTCATTTTACCACGTCCATCTCTGAGAGGGCAGTTGATCCCAAGTTAAGCCAGGAGGATCACAAAGGCCCGCCCACCCACCCGCTCCTGCCTCCTCCACCACTGTGGCCTGGTTGCCCCTCTGCTCACCCTCAGCCCACCATCAGCACAGTGTGAGCTCTGCGGGACTGCCATCCTTCAGCGCTGGCGTGGAGTTTCCACTGACTTCACCTCCAGCCTCTAAGCCCCAGACTCCACCTCGGCCTGTGGAACCGTGGGCTCCACCATGGCTCTTAGCTCCCTCCTCTCCGCCGTGGCCTGTCAGTCCACTTGCTCCGCCGGGCTCCCTCGTCTCTCCGGCTCCACCTTGGTCTCACATTGACCATCCCACACCTCGGGACTCCCCTCGTCTGACAGCGCCTCCTCCATTCTTCCCTCCGGCTCCATCAGGCTCTGAATCCTCCCCATCACCCTGGCTCATTGGCTCTCTGTCTCCGTCTTGGGCTCCTCTGCCACCTGCTCCTCCACCGTTGGTCGGCCCCCTGGAGTCGCCGGCCATTCCTCCTTCATTGCTCCTCCATCTGTCCACCTTGGGCTGCCATCATGGCTGTGGCTTGGGTCCCACCCGGCTACTCCTGTTCCAGCTCCAAGTCCTTCTGTTTTCTTCCTAGCTCCTCCCTCCTTCGACACCTCCCTGGACTCTGTCTGTCTGTCCTCTCCATGGTGTCTGTCCTCCTGAGCCGCCTCCGAAGTTCCCACCTGCCCTTCCCTTTCTACAGTGTGTGGATGCACCTTCCTGGAGGGGAAGTAATGTCAGGATTCTGGACTATGTTGTGTTTGTGTGTCATTCCTCGTTCCTGGGTTGGATTTACCCCTGGGTCTTGGATCTAATAAAGACTATTTTGTGTATTTCCCAGCTCTGTGTTCCTATAAAAAGCATTTTATAAATATCCAATTGCATGTAAAGACTGTTTACCTTTGTTTACTCTCATTTAATGCATATGTCCAAATCTGTAAACACTCATTTCCATGGTATTCTGGTCCAATAAATACATCTATGTCCAAATGCCTGGTACCTGAAGTGTGATAAGCCTTGTATTGATTGCTTTCCATTTGGCAGGGTTCACGTCTGAGATCACTGTAAGCATATGGTCTCCAGACAGACTTTATTTATCTTACACCATGCAAAATGGCGAACAAATCTTGAATTGATTCCAGAGATTCCATACTAGAGAACACCTTTCATAAACCCAAACATGAGGCCTTCAAGATGTTTGCCTACCAGCCACATCCATCCATGTGAAACCGACAGTGGCTACCGTTCTGGTGTGACAGCCGGTTGAAACAGGATTGATAATTTAAGTAAAAAGACCAAATTCACTGGCTGGAGCGGGTGCTGGACTTGGCTGTTTTGTATTGATCTTACAGTGGTTGGAAACTATCTACGACTGGCAGGTTGTGCTGTTTGGAACAGCAATAATGAAACTGTGAAAACAAGAGTCTCCCTACATCCTCAGCCTGGGGAGATGGTAAAAAAAATTGGATTTGCATCAAAACTCTGTCATCGTCCTTTAACAGCGTCATCACTTGGTGCCATAATTAAATCGTGTTTTGTATCCAAATTCAAGGGTCTTTCCCTACCAGGTTTTCTGTGGTTGTAAAAACACTGTTACGTAACCGCCGATGCCTCTACGATACATCAGGGTTATGCTGGATCAGTAATTAACACCATCTGTGCAGGAGATCCTTTTGCTTATGTCCTTAACGGATGTGAACTGAGGCCACGAAGGCACTACCTAACCTTTTCCAAAGGAAGTGGAAAACAAGTAACATGAACTAAAATAAACCAGAACAAACATTTACAAAAACACAATATTTCACAGAACAGAAAAATTGGTTTCCCTACATGTTTTTAAACTAAGTGGATTCTGAATGCAACTTAACATTTAATTAAGATGCACAATATTGTATTTAAAATATGTTTTTCTAAGTCATTTTCTAAATATGCTTTATTGTTTCAGTAAAGTAAGTGTGTACATCTAAATAGTGAGTAAAAAACATATTTTTTTATTTAGTCGTTATGTTAAGCGATAAATTAAATTTACATTACTATAATTTTTTTTTTTTTACAATTAAAAAGCCTCTCTGAAGGCTGGCACAGCACCTACTGGGCTTTGCTCATCAGCAAAAACATACACCCACATTTGTCCAAAAAGCAGGCTAACCTGACTAGAAATAGCAACATTACAAAAACTGGACTGTAACGCGACTAATTTGTCAAGAATTTCAACTTCATCACAGCAGGCTTTTAATGAGCGTCTTATGGGCTCACTCACTGATGTCCACTTACATAACTTTCTGGACACACTGTAAGGAAATCTATGATAGCTGATTGTAATCCAAACATCGATCTACAGCTGCAAGTCTCTCTACAGCTGCTGAGGGGTTAGTCACGGCTATAGATAAAAAGAATAAATAAATAAATAAACACATGATGGGTTGAACCATCGTTACTTCAAAAACACTTCAAGATATTGCGTATCCGTTTTTCTAAAAGGAATATATTAAAGGAATATATTTAAAGAATAACAATAAGAGAATGATTAAGTGATCACAGAATCTCACACACTCGAAACAGCCGCATAACTACAAGAATTGGGCAGAGATGCAACTAATAAATGCGTAGCCACTGTTTTACTAGCCGTGCACACAGAAGCTCAGCTTCATCACAGCAGGTATTTAACAAGCTTCTGACGAACAGAGCCCATTCACTGACGTGAACCTGCATCACTTTCTGGATGCACCGCAAGGAAATCTATGATAGCTAATCGTAATCCAAGCACTGAACTACATCTGCAATTCAGACTACAGCTACTGACGGGTTAGTCATTGCCTGCAGATAAGAAAAACACACACAATAGCACTGAACCAACATTTCCTCAAAAACACTCAGAGCTAAAACAGTTTTTAAAGTAGTGCCTGGATTTATGATGGAAGAGAGATTAAAAACACTTCCTGCTTCTGTTTTCCACTTAGATTTAAGGGGATAATCAAGCTTTAGTTACACCTAGAGCAACTTTTATGGTGTTTGTGGTGCTTTTTGTCGGCATTAAATGGAAATTCACCCTAAAATTAAACAGTTCAACAATATGTTATTTTTTTACCTCAGAATTTTAAATCAAAATATTCTTTTACAACTTGGTTACATATGACATTCTTTTCCTATCATGTCTTTCATTCAGATCTGCTTCAATCGATTCAACAAATTAAGCATTAGCGTTAGTTCTGGCAGGTCATGTGAGTCAAGCTTGCTTTATCTGATTCTTAGCTGATCACATCTACCTAAAGGAGTACAACAACTATCGCGGCATTCCTATATAAGCTCTATTCAGTAGTATTCAGCAGCTTTTAAGCTTGCTTAGGAGCAAATTACCCTTCTCCATCCCCAGCTCCTCCTTTCGCCACAGTCAGAACATGTCTTTCTGATATTCCTTGCAAATCAGACTTATTTATCTTAAATAAAGTGTTACACTTAAATATCATTAAGTACAGTAATTATATCTGCCTTATTCTGTTCTGTTTACCCCGGGAGGTTATTATTGCTGCTCTCCCTGCTCATTCATGACAGGCTGCATGGATGGGCAGGGATTTTTGCCCAGAACAGAACCGTACCGCCAAACCGAAGTTCATGCTAAGTATCTACCATTGTGACGATAGTGGTCCTGACAGAACCAATGGTTAGAGTTCTCGCTCTACATTTTTTCTGTTCAATCATCAGTTTTACTCAGATATACATCAAAATACACAAGAAAAGATGTGTTGCTACTTCCATTACATCACATCTTTAAAATGTCTTCTTTCCAGCACTACGGTGGAAAAAATGTATATGGGTTTGGAATGGGAGGAAAAAGTTCAAGTAATGTGGTAATAGCTGTTTTCACATGCCACATGCAAACAAACCCCACCATAAACTCATCAACATGACCATTAAAAACTCTTTCTTCAAGCTTCAACTATCATAAAACAAATACTTATTCACATACACATTTTATGTATCATTAATGAAGAACAGTAATAAAATTAGCCAGGAAACTGGTTTATGAGGAAGCGATATTATGCAACCAGACTACATTTACCATCATTCTCTGCTGCAACACTGGAATCATAGAATATAAAGATAAGTCATCAGTTTCACCAAATGTGCATCTATTCATACTTCATTAGCATTATACAGCTTCTAGCCATTTTGGAACGTCAAAAAACAAAGAAAAGTATAAAATTTCCCAGCTTTAAAGTCAAAGTCAAAAGTCCACTTTATTCGGACCAAAAAATGTCTAACATCATGTTTTAATTCCCGAACTAGGAACAAGGCATAATTCCTTAATTCCTTCAAAGTGTTTTAATCTCTCTGCTGTCATAAATCAAGTGAAGTATATTGGATAAGTAAAAGCCATTATTTTTTGCTATTTGTTTTTTAAATGTATACATCAGCACTTATTTGTTTGTTATTAATAGACTTTGCATATGACAACATGCTCAGATACTTAGCCGTTTCTTTAATATACTATAATATAGTATGACATGTAGGATTTGCTTCCATAAAGCTCCACAAAGCATTTGAGAATTCTTGGGTTACAACCAATAATAAATGCTACTCCAGAAATTTTACTGCAAACTGATGTTCTGTGTCATTTTAATTGATTGAGATCTGTTCTGGCGCAACAAGACGTACCCAAATAATTCCTAGAAGTTGTTTCAGACAAGAAGTACTTCAAGATCCTGGTGAGGAAACCTTTGGTGTTTCTTGATTGGCACGAGCAAACATGGAATAAACTTTTCAGCAGACCATTGGAAACAAGACTGGTTAGCATATGGCCAGTGGAATATTATATAGCGACAGCCGGTTTGACTGAAACCAAAAGTATGTTTAAAAGGTTTGTATCCTTCATGTTATATCCTGAATCAACAGAAAAATTGACATTACAAATATTTAAATCATTGCCAGATTAAAATAACATGCCTGAAATTCCTCAGCATTCAGTGTTTGTGTATTATGATTACTAACATTTTTAGATGCATTCAATATGTGGACCTTAGGGTTGGGATTGGGAACTTTTGTAATATTGGGAATGATGTTTTGAATTTCTGCAGTCATTATGAAACATTAATGTCACTATTTTTGCCTTGTTATTCAGTAAAAATATTTTACCATCTTTTAAAAAAAAATTACTTGAGAAATGTATTTGACAGAAAATAAATTAAGTTGGCTACGCACTACTATTCATACAGCAAATACTTACATAGATTTCTATTTCAAATTTCAAACTTCAGGTTTGCCTTCACACGAATAAATTACATTTGAAAATATATTATAGATATATATTTTATCTTCGGGATATTCCAATGTTTTTTTAAACTGGAAGCCAAGACAAAAATGCTGCTGAAGAAAATGTTTAATGGGCTTTTAAAAGAATTCCCACTTAATAGTCTCTTCTTTTCACTGCTAGGCTATTTCCTGTACCTCTTTTTCTGGTCCATCTAACAGAAATACAACCTCAGGTATAAAACGCTCTTGCGGATGGTCAGGGGTGATGGCCAAGATCATCGAGAATGAAGCCTTGGAACATTTAACAAGGAAAGATAGAAATCTGAGTTTAGAGAACTTTTCCATTAAACCATGAAATGGCAGCAGTGGCTTTGTTAGGGTGTCATCAGACAATGTGATTTATGATTCTCTGAAACCGCTGCTGCTTCCACCAAATTAAGATGTTTTGGCAGCGGATCATAGATAAGGAATTTGACAGCGTTACACGGGAAATGTGGGAGAAGTACATATTTGAGGCTAGATTCTGTGTCAGTGCTTCCATGGGGCTTCTGTATGTGAAGTGAGGCTATTCAAACTCATGTTTCAGTAACACTGAAATCAGGATCTTATAATTACATAGCACTTAAATGGCTAAAAAGGATCATGGGATGGCTGTGGCTTAGTGGAAGTTGGTAATTGTAAGGTTGTAGGTTTAATCCCAAAGTGTGATGCATGAGATACCATCATTGTAGCCAGAAATTTGATGAGTGTCAAAAGGTCTGGTCCAAAATTTATCTTATTCTGGACTTCAATAGGAAGAGACTTCAGTGCCTCAAACAAAACTCCTCAATGAAAATCATTCTTAATTGTACAATATCACTTACAGCAAGGATGCTAAGGAAGCTACTTCCATTTCCGCCTTAAGCCACTGTGTTGAGGGATGAATCATCTAAATGAAAGTATAACAAATCCAGAGAGTCCTCAACAAACTGTCCAAAATACTACATGCAAATGGAGTTGTTGACAGGACCTAGTTTTGGGAGCATCTAGATGTGGTGTGATGGAGATTCTAGGTCACCACTTAAATTAAAAAAAGCAGAATTTTAAGCAAACAAATGCTCCAGTGCTGCAGTTTTGGCAAGAACCAACTTCAGCCTACCATCAATGGTCTACCCACACAGCACCACAAGAAAAGTCCATATGCGACAATCATAAATGTGTTGGCTGAAGCAGATTCAGCCAAATTATTCAAGACCAGCCAATATTGGTCACATCTGCAATCAAACTGTATACCAAACAAACCAAATAGAGCATCTCCTTAAATTTGTATATTTGTATATTACTTACTTGGTCTAGTTTTGTCATAGGCAACAATTTTCCACTCAAGATGTATTTTATCTTGTATGACTATTATGATTACATGATAGTTGATAAATATCTCTTCCTAGGGTCTCTTACTGAACTTCTTTTTCTGATTATGCGGGGTCTGATCACAGAAAAATGCAGAAAATATACGTTTTTTTTTCCTACAACTGCTTCAGCACTCCCCTTATAAAGATACATTATACTTAAGTGTAGTTATTGCCAGTATGCTAATGTTTTATTTGTCAAAATGTTCATCTCTTACCTCTGTCTGTCCAAATATGGCACTTGGTGGATGGATATCATCATAAGACGATACATCACTGGTCATAACTTCTCAATAGCGACCTCTAGTTTTGTGTATGAATGAAACGCACATCAAATGTGCGTATTAAAGCGGCCTAATCAGTCCATCAGTATTTCTCGGCATGTGCCCACTTTTGGGCTAAATCCCCATTAAACGCCTCGCATAAACAGGTGACGCTATGTGCTGCTTTATTAAAACAGTTGATACTAGAAGATACTAAACCATTTTTATGAAGAAAATATTCAACAGAAGTGTGCCTCTAAGCAAAATATATAATAATAATAATAATAAATACATATTTATGTAAGTATATAGAAAATGTATATGTTTAAAGGCAGTAACTAGTCAATAATTATAGTTTTACATCATATTTTTGTAGTTGATGTAAAATAAGCCGTTTAAAAGTGTAAAAATTTTAGATGTCACCCTTCCGTTAAATGTGTCTTGTCAGCTGCCCACATGTGGGTTTTTACTGAACACACTCCTGTCTATAGTGTCAACTGTGCTAAGAGTCTGGGTGTGATCCAGGCCCCTCAAGCAAGAAAAATTAAAGTCTGACGCACTGCAGCCTCTTTCACCATGAACATGTGGAACATGTAACGTCCGCACATTTATGCACAAGATGTCCAGAGCATTAATAGGTATTAAAACCCAGAGGGTTTGGGTCTCATCTGGATCGCAAAAGCGGAGCGAAAAGACTCTCTGACCTACATTCACCCAATGATCGTCTTTTCCCCTTAGACATGCAAATAAATTGGTGGAAAATACCCAGCATGCTGTTCCTGCAAAGGGGCTCGGGACGTTTCTCTTCAGCTGGTTCCAGATGTACAGTACAGCTGGTCTTCACAGTGTTCGGGTTGAGAGGGCCCCCCTGACCCCCTTAAGAGTTAAGGGACCAGAACAAATAAAACCGTATGATTTGCATTTGTATGTGCTTTTTTGGAATTAACACGCACATACACACACAAAACAAAATATCATTAACTCGCATACAAAATTTGATTAGGAAATCCCATGAGCTATTCAAGCACTGGCTGGTCCCCACAAAGACAAGGTCATCCCCTCATTCTCACTGACCAAAACAAAACATAAACCCCTATTATGGCCACCATCCACTTACAAGCAATTACTTATGTCCAACAACTTCCAGCTGAAAAAGCTTAACAAACTGTTCCGTTCGTATCCTCACTCAATTCTCAGCAGCCCAGGGTGATCTCTAGGTAACAGATGGGTTACATGCTGGAGAACATGTTCAGCGATTCGCTCGAGCCGATAAAATACAATGATTGATGGTTTAGGAATAGAGGTTAATGTCCATGAGCACATGCTGGAGTTCTTTAAGATCAATGTGCTTCTTTCGGGTCAGAGAGCAAAACACGGCACTGGAGGGTAGGAACAGACAGATGATGAATGGATGTCACAAAATAGGTGAGTGTTTTTTCTCGGAGGATGAGGATGATGGGTAAGAAATTATGGTTCATGTGACTCAGCAGGGAATTTCGGAGGGGTTTCGGTTTTAAAAAGTCAACCACGCACATTTGAACCATTCCAGATCATAAAAGCAAAACATTTCCTGTTTTGACATCAGTGGTTGAACTTACTGGATATTTGCACCAGTATACAGTAACATTTTCCCTGTCAAATCAAAAGTGCATCCAGAAAAAGAAACTTTATAGTATTTAGCATTTAAAAGTCAGTTCTACGACTTCTATTTGCTCTATTTGAACACTTCTTCTGGTAAAACAAATGTCTGGAGTTTGTTGAAAGTCAACAAAGAGTGTTGTTGAACGTTTGCCGTGGTAATTCAGAGCCGCTTTGAGCTGGGCTTCGTTTTAGCATGAAATGTTTCACAGATGGGACCAACAATGCTTCTATGTACACATATCAAACAGACATTGAGATCCAAGGAACTGCTTGATGTGTGCAAACTGAATGTCAAACTAAAGTTTAGAAATCAGAAATGTGCCATTAACGTGATGTGACATTTTCATTGGCCATTTTTGCCGTAATATAAGTTCAGACGTTTAGATCAAATTAGCTTTAACTTCTCGTCCATGTGGAATACAATGGAACAAGCCCAAACCTGCGAAGCATTAATGCGGCCTATGTCAGTGATACCTGTGAGGAAGGCAATTCAGCCTGACAAGTCATGGAACATCTCATTTATATAATCCGTTATATATGTATAGCAGGGGGAGCTGGAGGGGATGCTTTAAAATGTTTGTTTCCTTTTTAGAAAAATTTCATAGATCCTCGTCACTCCAGCTGATGCCATTTGCTAAAGGCTAAAAGACAATGGCTGCTTTGTAACGCTAAGAATGATTTTCCCTTCTAAAAGGCTCGATTTGCAGGCCAGACATGGTGGAGCTGTTATATAAGCTATGATTTCTATGACATACACAGTGCATGGAGATTGTCATGTCTTTTCTTTTAGTTTCAACAATTATAATTTTGATATGTAGCAGGATAAGCCATGAGTAGATTGTAGGCCATATGTGTGTGTTCTTCTGTTAGTATGGACAGATACCAAAATTTCAGTAGCTAATATAAAATTTTTGTGGTTCAACACAGTACAACACAACAAAATTGCTATGGAATTTATTTTTTAAATAATTACGTTCATTTTTTTTTAAATGGCTATGCTGGTCCACCAGTGAATGCTGATCTAGGTCAAGTTTTCCAATATGAGGTATCCTTACAAATGAACTGTATAACCTAGAGAAGTGTTGGCATACCATGATGCAAGCTGAAACATTGCAAAATCCTTTGCTCAGTTAAAAGGTGAGCGGCTTGACCTCAGGGTGATGGTTGGGCAGTTAAAAGACAGAATATCAATTTAAGGCATATTCCTAGGAAGGGTTACAGGTCATCATGTTTTCAGGTATGAAAAGCAAAGCAGTAATGTCCTGATTCTGGTCTACAAGTCTTCTCTAATTTGTCCAAGACTCAGCGCTATCCAGCTCTGTCTTTTGAAGTGACTCATTAAGAGTTTACAAGGCAATCACAGAGACTCAGAGTGGTACCAGCTGTAGAAACCATATTTATATATACACATACATAGGGTTAAAGCTCTAGCCAAAGGCATTGCATGGCCTGTTGAGTTGATTCTGGCAGCTCACTTGGTTGTAAACTGTTGTGTTGGTACAGCAAGCAGCTGTAGACATGATCACAGCTGCAAACATGTGACGTTTTGTTTGAGTCATGACAGGGAGTGGTTTTCAGTTTTTCTTTTTTTTGGGGGGGGGGGTTAAAATTACTCTTCTCAGAGCACGGGATGTTCTGGAGTAGAGCTCTTGTTTTATGGTGCTCTGTGCTGATGATGTAGTAAGGAGACACATGCTAGGCCGTAGCTGTATAATTTTTGGGCGGCTTGATTCATGAATATGTCTTTGTTCACATCCTGTCGGTCAGACAAGGCTCACTGGAGTGAGTGCTTCCCTTTGCACATTGCATGCAGTGGCACGTGTTGGAAGCACTTGTCATTATAATAACTTTCCACCTACATACCACCACCCACCTCCCTAATTTTTGCCTATGTCCCTAGAGGAGAGGTTACTTGGCAGAGAATGTGTGGCTGTACGACCTTCTAGACAAGACGTAATGTACAGTGGTTAGCAATTGGCACAGATAGACAAGTGCTTCTGTCCGTGATGATGAAATAGAGGGTTACTATATTACCACCAGGTCATATTATGGAGGAAAGGAAGTTTATGCATCTTCCTGTCCATCTGATGTCCTTCTCATATACTAAATAATGTATTGTCCTCCTGAAACTCAGACTCATTTTGGGCTGTTTGCCATTGTAGGGGTGCCCCAAGTCCGTGTACTAGGACCAATCAAATTTTAGAGAGAACACTCTGACATAAGCACAGACTTGCACACCCACAAACACACATGCTGCAGGGAAAAATCCTTGATGGAAGAAAAAGTGAGAGAGCGTATGGCTGAGTGAGACCAGTAAATGAAAGCCATGCTCACCCCCCACAAATGTGTGTGTGCATGTGGATCGGTGAGAGTGGGTGTGATTGAGGCACGCATCAGCAATCTCCTCCCACCCTGGTCACTATACATCCTGGAGGACTCCTCGCATTGTCTATCACTCAGCAGAGGCACACGGTGAGCTCAAGAAATCCTGACCTGACACCAGCACCAGCAGAAGAACCAGCAGCAGCAGTCTTAGAGAAATCGGGCAGCATTCCTTCTCGATTTGAGCAGAGCACCATGGCAGGCAGCACTGTCCTTCACTTGGGCTTCCTTCTGATGCTCGCAGGAATTCTCCTCCTTCCATGCATCTCAGCACAAAGAGTCAGAGGCAAGTTCAGCACCACAGTGCCACATATTCACAGTGTCATGCCTTACAGCATGGGGAACTCATGTCTTTTGGTGAACACTTTTTATGATACACCTGTTTGTGTTTCATAAGATCATGCATTTCTGCAGTAGTTCTTGTAAAATTAGGATTGTAACTTGATGGTAAAAATATTTTTTGTGGAGTTGCAGGTGTTGAGCTTTAACTAGGACAAGGTTCATTATGATTAACCTGTTGCATTTGCAATGCAAGATGCCCTGAGCAAGTCATTGGTTTTATTTTTCATACACATTTAAGAACATGTGGTGCATTTTGCAATTGCAGGTGCATTTGGCTGTGCATTGTGCAGATTATTAGAGAAATTATATGTAGCACGATTACAGTTGTGGGTGAAGCCAAACTCTGCAAAGGGGGAAAATAAATGAAGCTGGAGCCTGAAGGGTGCTGGAAAAAGAGGCACGTGCAATTTGTCTGCCATTGTCCAGAATCCAACATCAGAAAGCAGCCAGACACTTTGATTTCTTGTCTTAGTCGGTTGCAAAATGACATTTAATTTTGATAGGCTAAACTCTGAAACGGTAGAGCGATAATGGTTACCTCATGGTGTTTGCAGCTGGCCAAAATCAATGTTTTTTTGCGCATTTGCATATGTGTGTGTATGTGTGTATATTCCATGATGGCACTTGATTGTGTGTGTTCTAGGGCTTGCTGAACTAATTTATTGCAACATAGCATCATATTCATAGTGCATTTTGGGCATGTAAACATATGTTCCAGCACCAGCCTCCTCAGTGCCAGAGGAATACAGTATGTGCGTATGCAGTGTATCGTTGCAAAGATCTCTAGCTCCCAGCATCTCTGTGTGCTCAGATTAGCTACGGCATTAGTAATACAAGCTCTCAGTTCACTATCAGCACTCGTTTATCAGCTATTAAAAACCACCTCCATCTCCGGAGGGGAGGAATATCTGCACTGGCTCAGTGCCCTGTCTCCTGTTCCAAGCGTCAATCTGCACAGCTAGTCAAAGCGCTCTGTTTATATTTCGTTGGCCAACTTTGTTTCCTTATGGATGTTGACTGGACAAAAAAGACAGAGTTTCAATTACCGGGAGGGGCCGAGTTCAGCAAGTGTGAAGACACATTGAAAATGAATAATCACATCCCTTATGAAAAGAAATACACTTATCTTTTCAGGCTTGTCTGGTTTGCTGGTTGTAGAGTGGTTTTGGGCACTTTTCAGCCATTTTTCACAAAATAGCTTAACATCAGCTTGGTCATGCTGGGAGACCACATATACCAAGACAAGCATGACCAAGCTGGGAGTTTCTAGACCATCTAAAAAACCAGCGAAGCCTCTTAGCATGGATGAACTTGTATGATAATTTAATTAAATTTAAATAAAAGGAAACAGCAGTCTAAGATGTCTGCATGTTCACCCGGCTCAGACGTAGATTCTACTTCTTACTGTATTTGCAACTTGCCGTGGGGCAAAGTCATCTGCAGGCAGCTGTGCTGAGCTGAGCAAGTGCTGGAGTTTAACAGTGCACGCTGAGAACCAAAGGCAAACACTATCAGGGGAAAAAAACATTGAATTTTGAGCGAGCATGTGCTTAAGAGTGGTGTTAAGCAATCAACGTTCGTCTGTAAGCTACTAATACTGGTTGTGGTGATATCAAAATGTGTCTAAGTGAGATCCTCAGAAAAGTCAGAACAAGACAGAAAGGAAGAAAGGATTTGGGGTGGGGGGAGAGGAAAGCAGCTGTTGAGTGCAGAGATCAGAACTGTTGTAAATGTGCCTGAAAGACGAATGATTTGCTGAAGTCTGGGGAAACAGTATATTTGCACTCCCTTCACGCCCTCAGGTGTTTTGCTTCTTCTGTAGTTTAGTGCCATTTTTTTTAAATCATCTTAAATCATTTTTTTAAATCATCTCCTTGGATATTTGGGTCATGTTTGTCCTGTAATATGGTGCGTATGAGACTAGAGTTCTACATAAGGACCAGATTTCTGGAATTTCCATGAAAAATGCAGATTTAGCTAAAGGAAGAGTTCACCCAAAACAAAATGTGCCATTGTTTACTCAACCTCATGGCATTTCATTCCTGTATGGTTTTCTTTCCTCTGCAAATTAAGATATTTTGAAAAGAAAAACTCTTTTTTTTTGTTATGAACATGATGAAAAAACAATTTAGATAAGTTGTTTGATTTGATTAAAAAGGGAACTGATTTCAAATGCAGACTTGGCAAGTGTCTTGTGTAGCATGGCTTCAGTCCAGGAGGAATGCTATGAATCAAACTGACCCTTCTGAAAATCAGTGTGTTTGTAAATTATGTTGCAAGTGAAACAAGTGCCAGACGTCCGATAAAAACTGGAACGCATTCACGCACAAGCTAAAAATGAACCGTATCTGACAGAACACAGCTTGGGGCAGGGCTTTAGATGGGGCTGATCACTCCGAGTCTGGAAATCATTCAACATCAGCGCCAGTAAAGAGCATGCATGATTACACTTGTCAGTGGTGTCAAATGAGATATAACTAACCCCTTTGCTTCCCCTCTATATCTTTGCTATTGGCCCACCCTCTGCGTTTCTGGTTTTTTAAGGAACAAAATAAAATCTTTGGATTCATTTTCTTTTTCATTCATGTGCAATCCGATAATTTAGTGACCATTTTATTTACTTTGCAAAGTGAATTGCACAACGTGACTTGGCTAATTATTACTCGATTTATTGAATCCTTTAGGGATAGGACATGTTTTTCTTTCGAAGTTGAAACGTAATATAAGATTTTGGCTTGTTGGCTTTTGTTTTCCCCTTAAGACAAAAACTTTTTTTTGTAGACTATTGGTGAACTTTGAAGGTTTTTTTTTTTTTTTTTTGACATTGCATTAATTCACTTAGTGCTAATAGGCCTTTAATGAGAAATTTGAACATTAATAATCTCATTTAGTTTTTCACAACTGGGAAGTTAAATAGGAATGTATAAAAAATATATATATATATATGTATTATTTAAAATGATTTAAAAAAAAAATACCAGCATGATTTCCCCCTAAAAAAATATGTTTGTGTTTTTCATTGCCCTTTACCACAGAGGTCAAACCACTGTCCAGCCCTCCTCCACTGGAATGGTAAAACTCTTGTAACTGCAAAGCGGCTTTTTACGATACTTGTCAGATGTAAAACCATTAAATGCTAGGAATGGAAAAAATCCCTCAGCCTCAGCTTTTAAAATATTTGTGGTGACAAGCTGGTGAGAACAGGTAAACCAATAACAACACTATACCACAAGTGTCAAGCCTATCCATGACTCAGGACTTTGGACCCAGTCTAAAGCTACAATGACATGGTTTAGGAATCAAAAAAGACACCTGAATGAATGGATGAAGGAACAAGACTGCTCCTGCCTGTTAATTACACGCAATCAAAGTGATACGGTGCATTGTTGTAATGGTAGGGAACACCTAAAGAAGAGTTCATTTTCAAGTACTTTTCACTGAGGAGTTTATTTTACAATGATCCCAGTGATTTAGTGGTTTGTATTTTTTCCCTTGTACAAATCCAGCAGCTTCCCTGACCACACACGCTTCCTATTTTCTGTTTGTTTAACTGATTTCAAAAGATTAAGACGACGAGTTGCTGAATTAGTCTGTCGGCGTTCCACATCTATGCTTCAGTGTAGTGTGATTTGAAAGGCGTCTCCAATAGAGGGTTCGGAAATTAAATTCGGTCATTTTTCTTTTCAGACCCGCATGCTGCTATTGTTTCATTGAACACAAAAAGCAATTGCATAAAATAAGAATATTCATGTAGCTTTTTTTCAAGCAATGTTCAAAGTGATCATTGACATCCAAAAACAACAGCTTCCCTATTGTAAGCTGTTAACTCAAGAATCACTGCAACTGAATCAGTTGAGTTGAACTCAAGAAGTGGATCAATTAATTTATTATCCAAAGAATTTGTCCACTGATCAAGTTTTTGCATTCAACTCATGGACTCGATCCGGTTTTGACTTTATAATACAAAGCTATGTGAACATCTGATGGTGCTTTTTAGTGGTCAGCAAGAACTGTTACTGTTTGGAAAAGATTTACATGAAGATTTTTCACAATATCAAAAATGTTTTTCTTTAAAGGTTGTTGGGTATATAATGACAGAATATTTTTGGGTGAACTTGATTTATAGGGCCGATGAGCTTTACCTGACACACTTGCAATTACTTATGAAGTTAAATACACACATCATTTTCCAGCGGCCCAGACCAACCAGTTTAAATCAGTTTAAGGAGGACATTTCGTGGCCTCTTTAACTCAGCGTAATCGTTAAACAGTTCTGATTGATGGGAAAAAGGTGGAAGTGGAAAAATCTCCACTCAGCCTGGTGGCTTATTGGATTTAGAATGGGCCAGAAACTGACTCGAGACATTTTCCATGCTGCAAATTATCCAATGAAATGGCAGTGAAAGACGATGCTGGTATAAAAGGAGGTAATTTATAATGAATTGCTTGGTGCATGATTGAAAAGATAATGATCAGATCACTTTAAATGTGAGTCTGTGTCAAATTCCTGAAACTGTACAAAGCCTCAAAGGCTCATAATTCCTCTAAATGTAATGCTGCATAACCAGGGTGTAATATTGGAGGTTCATATGCTACTGTGCTTTGAGGGAAGTGATGAGGAGCTCAACTGTGAAAGCCATTGTCCTTGATTTACCTCAACAATGATTTTCATGGCACACACTTTCGCGCTCCTCAAAAGAGTGCTCCTCTGTTCCCCTTTGGCCTCATAAATCAATAAACCCAATAAATTCACAAACCCCATCCAACTCATGGGAAACATAAAGTCTTACTCTTTGCTCTTTAAGTAATTAATCATTTATTCATTGCGGTGTTCTGAAAGTCCCTCTTTTTGTGCAGTTCCTCTTCACTGCGATTGAATGTCAAACATAGAAACCCAGAATGTTTGAAGAGCTGCAGCACTGTTTCTTCAGCCAATTAAAAGTATTTCAAACACTATATTTTCCTATTCACAGTAAGAAGACAGAATATGAAAGTTCGAATCAACGCCACTGGGGATACTATAGTTCTGAAGTTCGTTCGACCCAACCCCGATGTCAAACTTGAAGGCTACATCTTAGGCTATGGTTCCAGCATGTTCTCCAAGCAGTTCATTCAACTTCCAGAAAACGGGGAACCTTATGAGACGGAGATTGGTAAGTTCGAGTTTAACCACATGCAGCCGTTATTTCACTTAAGAGCCCGAAGGAAGCCCACAAAACAATCACTAATGTTGTTTTGTGGGTTACCACGGGAATGGTGGAGTAACCACAAATGCTGATTTCCTTGACCCATCAAAACCACCGTCTTGATTTGCACACCTGTGTTTGCGCCAACTCTTCCATTCTTTGAAAACACAAACTGTAATTGAACCCCAAATGAATGCTATTTGTTAAATGTTTGGTAACCACAGTATTTGTCATCACCAAAAAGCAACACATCATGCTTGACAAGGTAAAAAGGGCACATATTACTCCCAGCAACATTAAACACATTTATAAAAAATAAAAAAAAACTGTAAAAAAAAAACTTCCTGTTGTCCATTCATCATCACTCTCCCTTAAGCTACAACCCCAAAGTTCACTCTGAGGAGGTTAAGGTCAGGTCATAGGTACCCTAAAGCTGTTTTTACAAAATTAGCCCATGCCAGTGCTTCATTTTACTTCTGCAGGAATAACAGAGTGCAGTTGCTTGTGGATATATCGGTACTCTATTGGTTATCAGTCGATATTAGAGATTTTAAAAAATTGGTGTCTGCCGATATTTTCTAGTTAATTGTTCATGCCCATGTCTCTTATTTAAAAATTTTATACAGTTCACTGCCATTCAAAATGAACTTTTAAGTTAAATTAAAACAATATTCATATTTTAAAAACACTGTACAATGTAACTTTTAGTAAATCTCAAAATAAATTAAATTAAAGCATTGATTGTAGTTTTAAGTGTCTTATCCAACTAAATTGGATAAAAATGTATCGGCTTATAAAAGAATATACAAACTATTTATCGGTTTATCGGCTATAACGAAAATAATTATCAGCTTTGCATAGCATTTTTATATTGACCATTTTTCAGTGATCAGTCATATCATAAAAATAAGTATTTGTTTTATGTAGAATTGGGTACTTATTGGTTAACAGCTATGACATTGAAATAATTATCGGTTTGTCAGGGTCAGAGTTTTAATAGAAAGAAAACACAGTCATGGTCACTACATAACATGTTGATGGCAAACATTATTTAAGATTAAAGTGGATTAGGTCTCAACCTTCAAGTCAAAGACTTTGAAGTTCAGTTCAATGGAAAGCACTGACCTAAGCATAAAAATAACTACACATTGACACTTACACGCTTATCCAGAAGCTTGCAAACAAAGCATTGTTTGTTCCAAAAGGAAGGGCCTCTGAGTTTTTGGCTTCTTTACCTACGCAATTCAACACAGGAAAACACAGTCACATCATTATTCAATACTGGCTGCAGGCTGAAGGATCATTTCACTTGAATTTACAGTGTGTGCTGAAATTTCAATATGATACACGTGCACAACAGATGGTCGAAAGGCGAAAGCAGCTATTGGCATTTTCCCAACTGGACATGCCACAAGCACATACACTCATAAATGTCCAGATTTTTGTGGACTTTGGTAATGACCCATTTTGTATCAGTCTAATGGGCGTTTTTGTCTAAATGAGTTTTCCTGTGTACATATTCATAACTTTTAGAAAGGCATAAATAACAAACTTATCACCCCAGCAAATCAAATTTTGGCAAATGTGCGGTTTAATTCTGTAACAGTGGAAACATGGATGTTTAGCAAACCTTTGTCACCACAGAGCTATAAACTGTGTGAAAAGATTCACATTAAACAAATCAAGACATTTTACTAAACAAAAGTCTACCAGAATTCTTGAGAATTGTGGGGCTGTGACAAATAAATATTATTGATACAGAAAAGACCATTAGAAAAATCTAGCTAGAGTCACACGTAATAAGTCATAAGGACAAACTTTTACACTATTAAAGAAATCAATCAATCAATTTAATGACTCGTGTGGTATAACAAACAAACCTTTTTCTTCCTATTTTAAGTTTTCCAATTTTTTTTCAACCTAAACTAACCTTGCTATGTCATAAAACAGTGGTTCCCAATCTCAGTCCTGGAGAACCCCCAACACTGCACATTTTTTGTCTCTCTTATCTAACAGACACATTTGAGGTCTTGGAGTCTTTACTAATGAGCTAATGAAATGAAATGTCTAGAGAGGCATCTAAAATATGCAGTGTTGGGGGTTCTCCAGGGACAGGACTGGGAACCACTTTCATAAAATGTCAAATTATCTGATTTTTTGAGACATGTTGACATTGATGCACCATCATGGGAGTCTTCAGGGGTCAAACTTTTGTTGACGTGTTGTAGCCTTTGCAAAAATTTATTATATATATATATATATATATATATATATATATTGGTTATTTCCTTCATGTTCTTTGGAAGTTCATGAAAGAAACTGAAATTGTACCATGAAATTGTCCTTTTTTATGGGTTTGTTTGAACCCTTTGATAACTTGAGATGCTTGCTTTCATAGATGCTGAGCCTAAGTACCTGGTAGCTGTTCAGCCCATCCCAACCAATGACGTGAAGAAGCACTGCACAGGTAGCATGCAAAATATTTTATTTCTCTTTTTTTAAGAAAAAAGAAAAATAAATGTATTGGCAATGGATTAAAAATCAAAATAGTCCATGACAGGGTATATTTAGTGGAAAATATGCAACAGATGTGCTATTGAACCACTGGGAACCTTTGAAGACCTTCAGTTAGCATTGGTAACATTGAATAAATCTGGACTTGAAACAGGTAAAGTGAACCTGGACAAACCTCTTCATCTGGTCATCGATTCTGTCACACCGACATCTGTGCTTTTGTCCTGGGGAACCTACTTAAAGACACCCTATGAAGGAAACATCATGAACGAGTGTTTGGAGGATGGGTGAGTTACACAACATCTGGATTTTACTTTTTCCTCCACCAACATGTTCCATATGAGTGCTCAAACCCCAAAGGAAGACTTAATTTACTTCACTTCATATTTAGGGACCATATAACCTAACAATAAAAATGTGTGTGTGTGTTGGGGGGTGGATGGATAATGAAATAGCATGGCACCTTTTCTCCAGCATTGAGGGGTCCCATCCTCGGAAGCCTAACAGTGCAGAGCAGGTTTTTATTCAATTACACGAGACTGGATTTATGTCGCATAACTGAGAGACCCATTCAATGAGTGCAATGTTTTTCTACACGGAGGAAAAAAAATGTGGGATATGGATCCCTGCCACTGCAGGTGTGGTGTGTGTGTCTACGTTTAAATGCTTTTTGAGGATACAGGCACTGTTGGGACGCACTGACATATTCTCAGCCTCCCTAACTCACTCTGGTTTTCACTTGCAGGAGTATATGAACTTTTTTTCTCTGTTAAGGGGAGACTTTTGGAAAGGCCATTGGAAAAGTTGACCTGGGCCAAAACAGTTGGGAGCTAAAATCGAGTACCAATGCTCTTAATACACCAAACATAAGACCCACTGTTTAAAGCCTGACCATAGCTATGTTGATAGAAATCCAGTTTGTTAAAATTGTGGGAGCTCACCATCATGTGATGCCAAACCTAGGGTGTAGAAATTATTTTTGACCTGTTTGTCTATTAGATACTTGAATAACCAATGTGTCTTTGAACCAGGCATTACACCATTCGCTATAGAGAAAGAAACAGGAAGTGGATCTACCAAACCTGCCCCACGTCTGATACCGTAATCGATAACCTCAAACCCAACACACCCTACGAATTTGGCGTCCGATCCAACAAAGATGACCGTAGTGGAATGTGGAGCAAACCAGTGATCCACAACACCAACATGGGAGGTAATAGAGACCCCAAACCTTGATTGAAGTTATTTTGGCAGAGGAACTGAAAGATGATCATACCATTTCATTTTCAGAAAAAAACATGCAGATACCCTACAAGCCAAACCGACCCATTGTCAAGACTTTGGTATGTAGTGTTCTTTCATGTGAACTTGCTGTACTGTAGTATAGAGCAGTGGTTCCTAACCACGTTCCTGGAGGCCCCCCAACACTGCATGTTTTCCATGTCTCCTTAATCAAACACACCTGATTCAGTTCGTCAGCTCATTAGTACAGACTCCAAGACCGGAATGGTTGTGTTAGACAAAGGAGAGATGCAAAATGTGCAGTGTTGGGGGGCCTCCAGGAATGTGGTTGGGAACCACTGGTATAGAGGACCCTCAACAGTTTATCAGGGAAAACCACATGCCATACACAACTTGTAGTATTTCTCTGATGCTGCCATTATTTATTTAGTTCTGAGACAAAAAGATCCAATTTAGACTATTTAGAACTTAATATGTACTTATATTAATAAGTAACCAACAGGTAAGGCCATTAAGAAACCAGTTTAAACAAGTCTGGGGTGCCTGTGTAAGATGGTTTAAGATGGTTTAGCTGATCTAACCTCCATGCTTTGCCAAAGTATTCTTTCCTAGTTTCTTGTCTGCCATGGTCTATTTTTGAACTGTCATGAAAACAAAGAATTATGCCTTCGAGCAAACTCTTTCTCACATATTATCAATCTCTTGAGTTAAGAATCCAGTTGTTGGCATATGTATGTGTGTAAAGGACTTTATTTTCTGAGTGGAGGCTGGAAATAATACATGCCTGTCAGGGCATTTCAGAAACACTTTAGACACGGTGGAGAGACCCTGATTACAGAGTTCTTTTACATGATATGAAGACAGAAAGCTGCTCTGTGTTCTTTCACTCTACACTTCTTTTTTTTTTAAGAGGGAAGGAAAAAAATGTGTGTAACCCTCTTTTTACAGGCTGGAACCCACAGCAGTCTGTTCCCACTTCGACCTGGTAAGACCATCAACTACTACTTTTAAGAATTGCCCCAAGCATAGTAAAGAAAACAAGAGAATTCTGTCATTTGCTCACACTCATATCATTTCAAACCCACAAGACTTCCTTCAGTAAATCAAAAATAATTTTGGACAAGTCACACTGTTCTCTTCCATTCAGCATACAGTGACAAAGTGCTGTCAAACTTTAAAAATGACAACAACAACAAAATGATCAAGACAAGTAGTTCTTGGCATTTAAAGAGTAAATGTAGCTTGGTGTGAGAAACCTAATGCAGTTTAAAGGTGTTATTTCTGTGCTTCTAATGTCCACAGTCTGCCATTGGTCGAACAAACAGATATCTCCGCCCAAAATTTACACAATTGGTTGAGGCAGTGTTGCTATGCTAGGCTGGTCAGAACCCTCAAAATAAACAAAGGAATGTTTTGATAGCAGACCAGTGTTTACACTTTGGGAAACTGAACCTATATCTAATTGTCTCTATATATTAAGATAAAAAAGGTTAAGCTATTTTTAGGTACCTTTACAATGCTTTTGTCATTTTTAAACCATGACAGCCTTTTTTGTAGCTTGACAAATCCTGGTCACTGTATGCAGCATGGTTACTTGTTTAAGTAAGTAAGAGTAAATCATCACAGTTTGATCATTTTTCGGTGAATGTTTTATCCTTTAATCTATGTTTCGGTCCACATGTAAAAGGAGTCAAACTGCATTCACTGCTTTTTTTTTTTCTGTGGAGATCTGTTTGAAAGCATTTTATGTTGGTTTCTTCCTTCGCAATCTTCTTTCTAGCTGTTGTATACCACAACATAAGCCAGGCAGGACTGTCCAAAAACACAGGTGTTAATGGAGGTCCCAAGACATCTTTTGGTAATTTTCCCTCTTACTCTCTCTGCACTCTTCTTTCATACAGGATTTGGTTTTATTCCAGTCATTCCTTTTAAACTGCCGTTCGAAGTCAAAGTAAAGACATTCAGTACTTTCTCCCTCTCAAGAGCCTTGTTGGGGATGCTTGCTGACTTTTTCTCAAATTTTGAAAACATTGCATTATTTCCCACAGCACCACCAATGGGCCATCAAGGAACTGTGGCTGCTCCAAGAGCCAATGAGCCAAAATGGCCTCAGCTCCCATTGGGTAACCGAGAGACATTTTGCTTTAAATCACTCGGCTTATGAGCAGTCAGTTGGTAATCGCTTTGCTGGGTGTGTTTGGGGATTAAAGACATTCGCTGTTATGATTTGCTGCATGCTGGCATGCCCTGTAAGAACATTGAGTTAGAAAGTCCCAATCCTGCCGTGATGAGGATTCCTGACTGGTCGCCTCCACAGTGAGGAGGAAGTGTTGAGTGTAAGTTTTCCCAGGGTTCTGCACAGCGAAAGCCCCTCTGTGGTCACGCATGGTCACGCACTGGCGCAGTCTCAGTAGGCCTGCTCACGCTCCACCCATCAGCACCAGTCAAACTCTCTGTGTCCACCAATCAGTTCTTTCCCTGTCACACTCATCTCTGTCCATCCTGTTCCCTGTCATTTCATCACCTGTCAATCACATCATAACTTAATGTTATAAATGTTTGGTTTCCTCAGTCCCCCATCTGTTTTATTACTGTGGCCATAAATGACACTCTTTGTCTTTATTTCTGTCCTTTTTTTCTCTTTGTCCCTCTGTTTCACAGTAAATCCTTTGTTTATACAGTATGTAGTGGTAAAACAGCAAATTATGGCACAATTAAAACTATTTATCAAATATTGCATATTTATTGGTAATATGCAATTTAAACATGGTTAACATAAGATAACCTTTGTGAATATCAGAGTACCATGGTATCAACCTGTACTGCCTTAAAAATATAATGTTGTTATTTTTTCCATCTGTCAGTCAAGTCATCTTTATTTATACAGCGCTTTAAAAAAATAGCATCAAAGCAACTGAACATTTATTAGGAAAACAATCAATTATTAATCATTATTCGAGTCAGATTCTGTACAAAGACTTTTTTCATAGTTTCACAGTCTAACCTCATCTTGTATTTCATCTTCTGAGCTTCAAAACCATCTCTTTCCCCTTTCATTCAGAATTTTTGCACTTTGATTCGCTGACCTTTGTTCAATCTGCATGAAGTCACTGCATGCAGAGAAAGAATCAGTCCCATGATAGTTCTAGCAGGGAAAGGCAGAATTCTAGGAGTCCCACCTCCTTTCCTGTCTTCCTCTGTCCCTGAACTCTGGATGAGATAACAGTACAACACTCTGTGTTTTTCCACTTGGAGCCAAACTGATTATGAGTCCAAAGTCATTCGGTTCATTCAAAAACCCTTTAACGAAACTGTCAAAACAAATACTCAACATCGGTAACAGGCACTCAAGCATCCATACCATCAAGAGTCAATGGGATGGAACTGAGTAACTTTTACAGATGTGTTAAATATCATTGCAATGCAAACAACTACCAAACTATCTTAACATAACACTCTTAAAAATAAAGATTATTGGCATTGATGGTTCCATGTAGAACACATGGAACATGTTTCTTTTAAGAACTGGTCACTGAAGGGGTCTTTGGAGAAACTTCAGAGACGTCACTGCAAACCCCAGCCCCTGGATCCTTTATTTGTATGAGTGTACAGTCCACCCTGTTAGGAAACTTGCTCTAATCATGGACTCAATAATCAGTCCTGCTGGAAAATCCAGATAAAACCAGTTTAAGGTGGTCCAAACTGCTGGTACATGTTAGATGGATTATCCGTTGTCCTACTACCTGGTGGGAGGTCTGGTTGACCTGTTTTGAGCAGCTAGACCACTTTGGCTAAGCTAGTGTTCCATCTTCAACTGGTTGACCACCTTTAGTTGTAAGGACTTGGTTTTTCCAGCAAGGAGAGCTCATCTGCCCCTTTCTCTTAAACAGATTCAGACAGCCATGTTAGAAATGACTCCTCTCAGCTGGTGGAGATCCTTCCCATCCTTCCCCAACTCCTATCCACTAAACCCTCCCGTCCTTCGGTCACCCCTACCCCCTATTCCTTACCCAGCAGTACCCGGACACCCCCACATGGACACTCTCAAACCAGTGCACCTAGTGCCACTCAGATGCCACATAGTTCCTCTGGTAATTCCAACGTTTCCTTTTTGTTCTTTTTTCAAAATTCTTTTAAAATACCATTTTCAGGATCTGATGGTTGACAGGTAATGAGAAAATAACATATTGCTTTAGTGAGTCACTATTTATGATGCAGATACTTGGGTATTTCATATTGGCGCCTTGCTGTTCAACCTTTGGCTATGCGTTCTACCACCACAAACTTAGACTAAACACCAGAATATCAAACTTCAAAGCTTTACTCAATTCATTCCCCACTTTTTTGGGGTGGTTTTTGGAAAAAAAGTGATACGCAGGAAATTAATGAATGTTCAAACCGCGTTTCAATCAAACAAAGTAATTCGGTAACTTCAGCCACAAACAGACATTATTTCACACTCCGTCTCAATGGATTACAGGAAGAGCTGTAGTCTGTAGTCTATGTGAGAGAGACCGCCAGTAAAAACAGCAAGAACCAGTGACATCAGTTCACATAATCCTCTCATTTATTTGCTCTGTCAGATGAGCTATCACAACTGTCCCATCGGCGTATATCATTTCTGTGTTATTTTCTGAATTCACAGCTTTCCTGTATCCTCCCCTACACCATGTTTCGTCTTCACAGGAATGCACTGCTGCACTTTACTGCAATCATCAGCACATTAGATTTAGTCTTACTGCATTCAGAATAGACAGAATTTATTGTTAAAGTCACATCATTCAAGTTTTACTATAAACAGTAGCTTTTCTGTTTCAAACCTTGGAAGCTACCTTACGTAGACAGTTTTTAGGCATTAGAGATGTTCCAAAATGTACGCAACATGTTTATCACATCCAATGTGGGAAAGCCAATCCCATGATGTATTGCTATGTAAGTTCAGTAATAAAAATCCATTCAAGGCGAAGAAAAAAGCAGTTAAGTTAAAGTTATATATTTATAGATGTAATTCTTCCAGTACCAAAAAGGATCAATAAAAATGTGATTATAATTGAGCTAACATACGCAACCTTATACGATATTTCCAAGTATTGTAAATGCTTGAAAATGTTGCGCTGTTAGCTTAGCAACATGCTAACACAAAACTACTGAAAATGTAATTGTAAGTCGATTCTCTTGTGTAATTTGCATGAGGATCATTAAATTAAGTTGCTTCCAAGAGAAAGTTTTTTTAGATCAGTCACTTAAGAGGGTGATTTCAGATGCTGCCTATGTAGGCACTTGTTCATTACAAGGAGCTCTTATTGTACTTGTACTTTTAGTTCAGTTAAGATATCGGATTTGTTACTCAAAACACGGCTAGCTAACTTTAACATCTCTCATCAGTCCACAGATGGCAAATCTTTTTAACACATAGCAACCCTCACATGATTGTATACAGTACCTGCCACAACATGCAGTACTTCCCAGAGTTGACAAGGCATAACCAAAGCTGCTGTTGTTGTTCTTTTTTTTTTTTATCTAGGTACAAGCATCCGGAAAGATTCCATCTCTTCTCTTCCATCCAAACCGCTCGATTCAGTCTTAACAGTGACCACCAGGAACCAGACATCACTGAGCAGATACTCTTTCTCTCTCTCTAATGGCATGAGACCTTCTTCCCCCAGGCTTGGTGACTCCTCCAGAAGATATGGGGGTAAAAGTCATTACTGTTACCCCTCTTAAGTCTTTTTCTTTCTTTTACTCTTTTTCTTTTCTGCTTTACTTTTTGCCTCCTTTCTCCTGCACAAATATTTTTGTCTTATTTTTCAGCAAAAAAAAAATATTTTTATAAAAAATTATATTCAATTAAAATCATAATTAGGTTTGTATTTCAGGAGATATTTCTGAAATTCTAAATGTTGTTAAAATACTGTATGAAATCCAAGGTTATTTAAAATATATTATGAAATATGAAATATATATATATATATATATATATATATATATATATTTTTTTTTTTTTTTTTTTTTTTTTTTTTTTTGCAAATCAACAAAACATACTTAAAAAAACAATTTTCCAATTTTCTCCCCGGTCAGCTATTTATTCTTTCCTGTCAGCAAAGTTATTTTGGTTGCAGATCTCTTGGGGCAGTTTTCCTTCAAGAGTCAAATTCTCTTCTTTGCAACATGTGGTGTGTGTGTGCAAACCGGCCATCATACTCTGTCACACCTGACAGTTTTACTGTCAGTGAAGTATGTGCGATTTAGCCCGATGGGCATGCAGACCGCCAACATTTGCACTAATCTGATCTTGAAAGGCTTCTTTTCCCCTCAGGTAGTTCAACGGCAGCCTATAACTCTTTATGTAAAGCCTCAGTTGTCTTCAGCTGCTGTGCACCTCAGCAAAACAACAATATGATGCTAGCTTAGTCTTCCTTTTCTCCATAACACCCACTCTTTTCCCCTTCAACAGCTAACGGTGAGCACCATAAGGGACTTTCTCTCCCCAAACCAGCCATATGGTCCAGAACAAGAATGGGTAAACAGAGCCAACTCATCCTCTGTGTGTGTTAGCCATCATTAACCTGCAGAAAGTCTGTTTGTGACGCAGCCCATGTGCCCATGTTGGTGTCCTTCCCATCCATAATCTCCTGCAAACTCGTGTCTGTCCATCCATCTGTCCATTCATTCACCAGTCAACCCATTTACTGCCATGTTGTCTTTGACGTTTGTTGTTGTTTTGCAAGCTTCTGCAGATCCCATGCTGCTGCGAGCTTTGCGGTGTAATTGTCAAAGCTTTCCACCAGATTGGTTTCTTTAACTTTTAAACCATCATGGTGCTGTAGGACATTTATTTTCAAGAGAAAATCCATGTCTTTTGGAGGACACAGAAACCCACCGCAATGTCCTAAACTGTCTCATAACATTCTGTGGCTCTTTTATTTGTGCATTTTTAGCAATAATGTTTAAAACTTATGCAGAGGACTGTAGCTGCTTCTGGTTTAATTTCATTGTGTGCATGACAACTTGCATGCTTTGTTGTAGTCACAAGCTTCCATGTGAGGACTTTTTCAGTCTGCCTTATTGTTTAACTGTGTAGAAGAAACAAGCCAGATTATAAACGATTACAACATTGTGGTAGTTATCCATGAAATATTAATTCTCATTTCTGTTATTTTCAACAAAGTTAACATGGCTAAATATGTTTATATACTGTAACAAAAACAGCTACAAAATATGTGCTGAACATAATCTGAAGAACATATCGGTTTTGATTAGTCTTGATTTTCGAGAACACAGCAGACTTCTGCAATCTGGTGTACTTTGTAAAGTGGCTCTCTAAATTTATAATAAGATGTTTAATTACATTACACATCTGGATATTTGTCTGGTTGTACAACTATTCCCTATTATTTGATAAGTTGATGAATTACTGCTGCCATGATCAGAAGAAAAGCTAAATAAAAACACAGACAAAATACATTCTGCAAAATGATTGGCGCATCGTATTACTTACAGCTTGTGCGAAAACAGTGGAATACAACAAAATTAGCGCAGATTGTTAAATTCTCTTCTACGGACCAAAAGTTCTAAGGAGATCATGGCTGATTGGTGGTTTACATTGAAGAGAGGACCTACGGCAGATTTGTTTGAGTGAATGCCTGAAATTGTCTAACCACAACAGTTTTAGATCACCCAAAACATCGGCATCACCATCAAAAATCTCAGCTAGCTTTCTGGAAATTACTTTCCCTCTGCAAAAGTATGACATATGTTGGTCCATAGTTTTAGTATGACTTTTTTTCGCCACCCAGCTTTGCAGTTTTTTTTTTTTTTTTACTCGTACCACAGGGTTTAGGGAGCTGAGCTCCTTCTGATCGCCCTGTGATGAACTGAGAGTTTCACAACTGTTGTCTCCGATGTAAATTGAATCAGTTTTCTTGGGAAGAGTCCACATGCTCTAGCCTGTTTGCTTTTGGCGGGACTGCAAGATGGCATTGAGAACTGAAGGCTTGAAAGGCAGTTGAAGTGCCAATGTTTAGACTTCAGCCATGCAATCAGAAAGAAAACAGGGAATTTTGTTTAATTTGCCGTTAACTTCACAAGTGAGTTTGACCTCTCAATTTGCTACTCTCATTTAGCAAAGCATCCAAATTGCAGGTTCTTAGAAGTAAACAAGCATTATGCTCAATTTTATTATTTAGAGTATCAGACACTCCAGTTTCCATAGAATAGGAGAAAGATTTGAAAAGCCGTATTTTCATCTTAGGAAATGTTATGTTTGAGCACATTGTGGTTCAGAATGAGGGCTTTTATCTTGTGTTCCATATTTTGAATTCAAATATTTCGAGTTAACAACTTTCTGTTGTTGGAGTTTGATATATGATTGTTAGATATTTGACTCTATAACAGAAATTGTTCAGTGAAAAGAGTTGTTTTGAAAGGACACATGTTAGGTGTTTCACTAAAATGTGAAAGCAGTTCAACCAAATTGAGGTTGGTAGTGGTGTGTTCCACTGTTTTTCATAAAATCATAAGTTAAGAGAACATGATGAAGATGTGTGAATATTATGAGAATATGTGGTGATTAAAGGGAAGGGCTACTTTTGACCTGTTATAGAGTTTTTGTTGATATTTTCGTCTTACGGTGTGCTTGTTAGTTCACAGTGGAAACAGATGAAGGAAGTGGGAGAGTAGGATATCTGAATTTGGCAGGTTTTTACTTCATGACTTTTGCTTCCATCATTACAGGTTCTCCGGGTTCTACACGCCTTTCTATTCAAGCAAAAAAGCCTAATCTTGTTGGCAAACATGGAGGAATAGGTGGGTAAAATATCAATTTAACTGAAAAGACAAAATGATTTTGTCCAGCTCAGTCTGCAAATTTAAAACCACAAAAATGTGAATACAAAAAAATTGTTTTGACATTATCTTCTGCCATTGAACGTGAAACGGCTTGGCAAGATGCTATGTTTAAAGCATTGTGTAATCACTTGTTTATGTGAACAGCAGACAAGATAACAGGCCTGAGTCAGGACAAATCTTCCATCTTGAAACCCAAGCTGCCACCTGTTACAGCAAAACCATCCAAACCAAAGACAACATCTTCTCCTACAGTGACAGGTTTGTCTTCATGGGATGTTTTATACTATCATCTTCAATGTTCTGCTGAAGGTTAAACATCTTTTGAGTACTTGGTGTATAAATATAGTTGACACTGTTGATGTTTGGTGTCCTAGCACCCCGATTTGAGACATGGGAGAACTCTTCAGTATTCAGCTCTGTTCCTGCTTCTAAAGTTGATGCCATGGGCAAAGAACGCTACATTGGTAATGAGACTTTATTAACTACTGTAGCCATGGATGCCAAATACCCCCAATGATACAAATGTGAAAAGCCAAAGCAAAGAAGAATCTGAATTTAAACACTAATGTGTTGTTGCCCAGCTCCACATGTGGTCTACAAGACAGATAAGAAGCCAGATGAACCCTGCTCCATCACCACCTCTCTGAGTTACTTCCCTGAGGAGGAGGCTGGAGGGCAAAATGTCACCAACCCTCCAAGAACACCCCCATCCAACCTTACAGTTGTAACCGTGGAAGGATGCCCCTCCTTCATTATTCTTGATTGGGAGAAAACAGATAATGATACGACAGGTGGGATTAAGGGATGAATCGTCAAAGAAAAAGCATGTATAGTGGTCTAGTGCTTTATACCTATTTGTATCTAAGGAATATAATGTGTAATATATTGTGGTGTTTAAATTAATTTAAACCTTGCCTTGATGAATCAAAGTTGAGGTTTAGGGTATGACTCAAACCCAACCCTTGACTTTAATAAAACACTAACCTAACATTCTTTGATCAGTCAAATACTACCCCTTGACTTTAATTCATCCAACACTGACCCTCTAATTTGATTGGTCAGCTTTAATCAGTCAATAAATAATCTTTTATTTATTTCCTCAAAAACCAATCCTCTATTTTGATCAATCAAACAGTCACTCTCTACTTTGGGTCATTCAAATACTAACTCTCCACTTTCAATCAGTCAAACACCAACTCTTTACTTTGTTCGATCAAACACTTACCATCTACTTTGAGTCAAACACTGATTCTCCACTTCAACCGGACAAACACTAACCCTCTACTTTCATCGATTTAACACTAACCTTCTACACTGGATCAGTAAAACACACATTCTCAACACTGATCAGTCAAAAGCTACTTCGAGTTACTCAAACACTCTTGATTTCTGATCATTCAAACAGTACCCTCTACTCTGAGTTACTCAAACATGGTCATTCAAACACCAACTCTTGATTTTGATCAAACACTTACCTTTTACACTAAGTCAAACACTATCTCTTAATATTAGCTGGACAAATACTAACCTTATACTTTAAACAATCAAACACTAAGTCGGTAAAACAATAATTCTCAACTTTGATTGGTCAAACACTACTTTTAGTAACCCCCCAACTTCAATTTCAGTCTAACCCTGAAATCTGAGTCAGTCATACACTCTCCATGTTAACCCTCATCTTTGACTGGTCAACTTTGATCAGACAATACTAACCCTCAACTTTGATCAATCCCTAATCCATTTCCTTTTCAATTGTCTTTTTTCACAGAATATGAGGTTATCTCAACTACTAAAGGTCCTGATGGTGAACAGGTTTCCATTCTGACCACCAACCAGACTCATACAGCTGTGGAGAACCTCAAACCAGAGAGCAGGTACAGTCTCCATGCAGAACTCCAACATCTCTATTTAACGCACCCTGCTGAATTTGATAGATGTATTTTAGTTGATGTGGGTGTCAAATACCAGGGGTGTTAGGACTTACATGCATCCTGAGGTCTGGACAAGGTGTTGGACGTGCGCTCTGTGGTCTGGCTGTCAGGGAGCCGCCACGCTTGCTTGCTTTTTAATGAGGCTGAATATAGGCTCAAGATCTGGTGACACAATATAAACCAGTGCTTGCTATGGACTGCATCTCGAGGCACGTGGGCCTTGGTAATGTCTCTACATCACACATGGAGGATCCATTAAAGAGGGGCCACAGACTTTAAGTCTTCAGACTCTGCAGAATAAATATATCAAGTGTCAGGGCTCAGAAGACAGGAAATAAGGACCTCATTTTGCTTGGAATTTGACAACAACCCACCAGGTTTCCAAAACAGAAATCATTTTTTAATCATTTTAAATTAAGCAGACTGCCTGCTGTGTCAGGAGTATAACATATGATGTGAAATGGAATATATCTAATGGTCTTATGTGGATCAAAGCCGAAACCTAATGTTCATTCACCTGTCTTTGTCTTACCTTACAGTTATGAATTCAAGGTGAAGCCTAAGAATGATCTCGGTGAAGGGCCGTCCAGCGATCCAGTGACCTTCAACACAGAGTCTGGTAATGCATTTTAGTTTCTTTTCATGTAGAATTACTTCTTAGAAAGAAAAAAAAATAATAATAATAAAAACTTTTACTGCAAAACATTGGTCCCCCAAATTAAAGTCATATGGTGTGATGCTCTGTAAATTTTTCAAGGTGTAAGGAAAATTACATTTTGGCATTTTGACATTTTGGAGTCATTCAATTTTTACATTTCTTAAAATGGTATAAAAACTTTTTTAACAAATCCATGACTACAGAATACATTTTTGGCACATTTGTTTTAAACTAGAAAAATAATGACATTTTAAACTTATCTTTTCATAAGCATACCTTAAAATATATGAAGTTTTAATGTGGAAGAAATGTCTTGGAGCTATCTGAATGTTTGTTTATCTCAGCCATAACTTAACCATGAGTCATTCCTATATTCTCAAATCCCAGTATTATCATAAAATAGGTTTTTAAAGTTGTACTTTAGGCATAAAATGGAAATATCCCCAGGGAACCACTGCAAATTGCTTTACCATGGGTTTGCATGCTGTCTGTGCATGCCATCCAATATTTGTGGCATCTCCTTTATCTCTTATAGATATATGTAATGAGTTGTTTGTTATTAATTTAATGACTCCAGCATGTCCCCGTACTGTTGTATTGTTTGGCCCTATCACTGCCTGCAGATGACCCCCTGGAGTGCTGTCACACAGCCAACCTTTCCCTGTCTTACAAGCTCCCTAACAACATATCTTAAAAAAGGAACAAATAGAGAGCCATATCATCTACATGTTTTATGGGAGGTTAAACCTCGCCTGGCCTTCATAAACACACTAGCAACAGAATGGAAAGCAGGAAAAAGGCAACTAGGAAGGAAAGAGAGTCCATATGTGCGATGACGGGAAAGAAATAGAGGAAAACTGAATTATGAGATTTTACCGCCAAAGCTTCTGAGGCTCAGTCTCTCCCCTATAGCTTTGGCAGATCCGGCAGTTTAGTTCATGCCAGCTAATCTCTCTTCATAAGGGAGAATCAAAATCTGCTGGAAAAGTGAAGTATTTTCTGCTTGTTGGAATTTATTGTACTTTCTTTTCTTTCTTTTTTTTTGCTTAAGGCACTCTGCCCACCCATGGATAGCCAATGCAGAGTTGGCTGATTAGTGTCAGTAACTTTCCTACGGTCTACAGATCATTTTGATTGTCTCTACGACCAGGTGGCTCTAAAGCAAAACCATAATTTCTGATTTCTCCTCATTCTCATCCTGTTTTCTCTTGCAGCGGATCCACGAGTAAGCGAGAACGTCTCAGGTACGTTTCTTCTTTGCACCCTTTTTCTCTCAGGTGACAAATTCCTATCTGTTGAATAAATGGATAATGTAACAAGCAGTCCTAGTAGAGGAAAGTAAGAAAAAGAACGGGTAAAGGAGCTGTGGAGACTTCCTATGAGTTCACTTCTTCCATACCAAGTTCTCAGCCAGACAAAACATTTACCCAAGAGTGGCAAATGGATATCTCCATCATTGCTCTCAAATAAGGGCCTCGGTACTTTCTTGCACTCATTGAGCTGCAAGAATAGGCCAGTTTGATATCCATCTCCCTCCATTTCTTCCTGTGTATTGTCTATTCCAGCCAGAATTGACAGAGTAATGGAACAATGGATATAGAGGGTGAAGTTAGCCAGTAGTAAGACAGGCTTATGACAGGATTCAATGGAAACAGAGACTAATGGAGCAGCCCCTCAGCTCTTAATGTCCAGCAGGCCTTTCTGAACACGTGTATAAACAAAAATGGGGTCTTTACTCCAGTAATCTTTTCAGACGACTACTGAAAGAAACTATGTTTTGCACAGTCTGTGCCAGAACATAATATCTGGCCTTGTCAGTTCATAAAATAACATCTTGGGGTTTCTCGGCATGCCGTTCAGGTAAAGACGCCATTTGGACCCAGTTCCCCTTCAAAACTGACTCCTATTCCGAATGCAACGGCAAGCAGTATGTCAAGAGGACGTGGTACCGCAAATTTGTTGGCATCCAACTCTGCAATTCCCTACGATACAAGATCTACCTGAGCGACTCCCTCAACGGTCAGTCTTTGGAAAACTAATCCATACCTTGGGTTCATTTTGTGTTAGAATATATTACAAATTGGCAGCTCTTTTCTTCTTTGTAACTTCAGGTAAATTCTACAATATTGGAGACCAGACGGGTCATGGTGAAGACCACTGCCAGTTTGTGGACTCGTTCCTGGATGGAAGAACAGGCACTCAGCTTCCTGCAGACCAGCTACCAACCAGGCCAGGTATAACCACAAATATGTTGTTACTGTGCTTTTAGTTAAGAAATTCAAATGAAAGAAATTATATTATGCACTCACCTTTTTGGTGTTCCAAATCCAGAATGAGAACCAGTTTACGAAACAATTCCAAATGATTCATTCTTAAGATGCTTCTGAACTCAGCAAATCATGATCCATTTCCAGAAGTTAAGAGACCGCTAGTTAGGAAGACCATTATTTGGTTATTCACACAAATCTTATCGTATGACTGATATACAAGTCAAATAAACCACTTTCATGAAACGTTTACCTTTGCATGCTTTTTGAAGCTGGAAATCTCCAGTTCCCATGTGGACTTCACAAGTTCACCCTTACATCTTATCTGAAGGCGAATAGTAGGCATATTTTGGCGTGCTGTCCTGGGGGAGGGGTCCGGGCCCGGAGCATAGCCCAAACCCAAATAACTCCCCCTATCCCTAATTTGGGATAAATAGATTAGAAGTGAGGAGTTGGGGTGGAGGAGGGATGCCGAAAAACTGTCGTGGGACAGGAGGTAGGAAGACTGGATATACGCTTGTGTGCTAGTTAAGATGATTAGCTAAACGAGATGCACCTGTGCCAAATTGGATGATTATCTGATCGTGCTCCTCCCAAACTTTCTTAATAAAACCACATTAATTGAATGGAAAAGTGAAACCTGGCCATTTTCCAAAATTAGTTGAATGGAGTAAACTATTCTAATACTTTTCTTTGTGATTTTTAGGCTTCTACAGAGCAATGAGACAAGAGCCAGTCCATTTCGGCCAGATAGGTGGAAACTCCCATGCCACCTACGTCGCATGGTACGAATGCGGTACGCCAATCCCAGGGAAGTGGTAGAACCGGAGCAAAAGTCCGCAAGGAACTCTAAATATTAACTCTCATTGGTTGGGGTTGGTGCCCGCTAAAGTAACATGACAGGCTTTTTTTCCTGAACCCCCCCTCCCCACCACCACCAATGATGGTGAGTTCAGTAACTCCTCAGCCTACGTCACCAAAGTTCATACCATGTATAATAGTGTACAGGAACAAAGAGTCAGGGAATACTTTTGAGTGCATTTGTGACATGTAATAGCAAAACAGTGCCTCATCTTGTTATTTATCATACAGTAACTATAACAATGTAGTAGTAATAATAATAATAATACAAATAGTTAATTATGAGAAAAACACTTTAGATACATTGAAGTGATGAAAATAACATGAAAAATACTTGTTGAAATATTGGGAAGCTGGCTCCCTGAAACTATTTTGATATTTTGTGTAATATTATTTAACAAAGTTTGTGGTTTCTTCACTGGCTTTCTTCCAGTGAGAAAGGGCCAGGCTTTTATTAAGCGCTTTAAAGACAGCCTGGGCTTTTGTCTACAACCAGAGGCAGCTGTATTAGTTTAGGTCTCTGATATGTCAGATGATATGTATAGCTGGGACTCTTCGCTACGTTGCTTTTATGAACACATTGTACTGGCTCAACAAGTCTGGTTACCCACACTAGAATAGACACAATGGACTCAAGACGACAGGTCTATGTTTACAACGGGTTGGGATGAACATGATCAATTTCTTGACATGTGCACACACATCTACACACACGAAACATGCAAACTAACATTCACTTAGATGCTTTGTACTATGGCTATAGTCTTCCAATGTAAGTCCTGGTATATTTGATGGTTCTAGATTGTAAGGACAACCTGACACTTGCAATTTGCACAGCACAAAAATATTTATATGTATATGGAGAGAGTATTTTTTCAGGAAACCTTTGAGAGACTTATAAGTCCTTCCCCTCAAGCTTGTAAAACATGATAAGTAATAATAAAAAAAAGAAATAATAATAAATAAATAGTGCTAACCCACTGAATACTTTCAAGGAGTCTCGAAGAGTCTAATACTTCAAGGAGAGCTTATCTGGGTCCCATATTTTGTACAGTTTTGTCCCTGCCAAGCCCTTGGCAGAGTTTCTCTGGCTTATCCGTATTTTCATGGAACTTGTTTGTAAGATGAAACTGTTGTTTGTTATTGTTCTGGATTTGTTTTCATCTGTATGTATTTTACAATAATAAAAACCAGAAGTTTTGTTTCTTTTTTTAATCCTCCGTGTCCTGTCTTTGTCGTAGCACCATTTATTTATTTCTTATTTTTATGGATTTCTGGAGAATACGACGAAACGCATTCTCTCAGGTGGGTCTGTTAACACTTGGAACTCTGGGAATTTGACCACCATTAAACTCCACTTGCCTCAACTCAAATTATAAAAAATAAACATCAATACATGCTTTACTGCATTACTATACTTTTCCAGAGCTAGAAAAAGAGAAGAGTTTGCTCTGCCAAACCCAATACAGGGACATTCTCTGAAAACCACAAAGCTAGAGGGGGAAAAAAAAAGACTATAAAATTCAAAATGCCTCTCTGTGACTTTATTAGGTTTCCAAGCCCCCCCCCCCAAAAAGAAGGGGAGAGCATATAAGAGAGAGATAGATATATAAATGTTAGTTTGGGTTGATGACAGAATCAAAGACGATATACTGTGTCCAAATAAGCACAAATGGCAAAATAATCTGTTTGGTCATAGTTTTCCACAACTTTACATAAAAACGTTGCTGTAATGCAACCTAACTTTGTAGCCCATTGAATGACGTATATATATTTGTATAGAGATTGTTGGGAAATGGTTCTAAAGTCCAGATTGGGATTTTAAGGGCATGAGATTTTACAGGAAGACAAAAATGGAATGACTATAAATGGGGTGACAAGGTTTTGAATGGCTTTGAATGTAAATTTTGATAAGATTTACCTAAACTCATCTACTGCAGGCCACCCTCACAACTTAACTTGGCTGTTTTCAACAGTGAGGCATTCACACAAATCAACAGCTCTCTCTCTGCAGACTTTACAGCTCACTTTAATCTTCTCACAGCTGCGATCAAAGTAGCCACTGCATGGTCCATGCCTGGCGTGTCAGCAAGAACGCAGCCAGGAAGAATTAAGCTTCCCGCGACAAGTCCAGTGTCCAATTTAGGTCCCAACACGTGCTGGGAGGACCCCGGGAACGTTCACAAATACACTTTGGTTTGTTATTAAAGGGGCTTTTGGGTTTACCGATGAGACATTGGTTGCAAATTTGGGCTTTAGTTTATTTGTGTGCAACGGGTTTGCTCAGTGCAAGCATGAGGGTTGCTAAAGTACTTAAACCTGGCAGGCTAATGCTCAGTTTGGGGGTTGTTTTAAGAGCTGTACATGCAGGATTCCTTCTTGCATGCAAAGCAGAGTGGAGCAAGACTTTATTATTATTATTATTTTTCCCACAATTTTTTTAATAACTTTTTTAATATATATATATTTATATTTATGGGCTTTTTTGTGACAGGATAGTAGAGAGATGACAGAAAAGCATTGGTTGGAGAGAGGGGAATGGTATCGGAAAAGTCAATGCACGTGCAATGCATGTTGATGGACTAACAACAAGGCTATTACCACTGTTTTTTGCCTTTATTATAATAGGACATATATGTAGATAGGAAAGTGGGAGTGACGATAAGGTATTGAGTCTTACACAGCAAATATTGCAAGGAACTGGGATCAATTTTATTGGGTTTTAAAGCCCTAAACTGTGCGCACAAACCAAATGGTTTTTGGCGATTGAAGATTAATGGGGAAAAGGAATGAATGTGCTGACTATCAACCCGAACCAAAATAAACCCCACAAAGCATATGAAAACGTGCTGTGGTCATTTTCACGGCTCGTTGGAGTACTGCTGAATTGCTCTCTTTTTATGTGTGCACATGAGTGTCCTTGTCACTTACTGTCCTCGATCAGCTGTGGCAAGATGGATATATATACGTGGTTTTAACCACAGACACACATGCACATAGACACAATAACCAACTCAGCATGTTTTCAGTGTTACTTAGAAACAGTTACATCTACTTTCAAGGGCTAACAGAACATACTAACTACCCAAACACTGACCCTTCGACACTGACTCCCAGACTTTATGGGAAACCACCCAATTGGATTGAAGCTTTCGATATGTAACACGTGGTCTATGAACAGCAGGATAGACGAGCACTGAAAAGATTCAGTCTATAACACAGAACTATCCTTCACTAGTTTTGTCATTTAGCCCATCCTGTTTTGAAATGTAAAAGTTTCTCAGTCACCCCTCGCCCCCACCCTCCACCCCCTTTTTCTTGGAGGAGTGCAGTATCCATTTGTTTTCTTCTTTTTCTTCTTCAAAGACTTAAAACCAGATGTTCATGTGCATTTTGTTCACAAGATGCCTCGAAACCAAGATGGAAATATTCAAGTGGAAGTGAGAGTGTTCTATATGAACACTTCAAAGGTTTCTCTTTTTTCTTTTTTAGCTCATAAGCACAACACAAATTGTGTTAATCCACCATGGAATTACATTTTAAAAAAGTACTTTAAACATTCTAAAGCCAGAGAAATAAAAAAGGTGTCTCACATAGTGTTTCATAATTATTTTCTCACTGTTGTCTTCTAAATGTAACCATAGTCTCACAAGCATCATAAATTAAGATGTTTATACAAATGTAGTGTGAATCTTAATTATATTGGCCACATCCCATAGGATGTTAAACTGCAATTTGGCATCCAGGAATTGATTAAAATACATTTCAAGGAAATTCAAAAATTATAATTTAATTAGAGCAACACACTTTGCCATTACTCATAAATTCAAACTATACAGTATTATATCCTTAAATAATAATAATAATGAATTAATGAATCATCATCATTATTATTATTATTCATTGTATTATTATATATTTATACAACAGTAACAGTACAGCTACATATTATTTAAAATCACACACAAAAAATAAAAATAAATAAGTCTACTATCTAATCTACTATTACTACAATTTACTGTTAACATCATTATTGATATTTATTGTACAGTTAGGTCCATATATATTTTGGATACTAAGACACTGTTCATAATTTTGGCTCTGTATGCCACCAGAATAGAATTCAAATGAAGCTATTTGAGATAAATTTGAAATGCAGACATTAAGCTTTAACTGAAGGGATTTGAACAAAAATATGACATAAAAAGCATTACATGAATTAGAATTACAATTAGAATTACAATACATTAGAATTAGTAATCATTTTTATACCTTTTAAATTTCCTGGGTTGCTTTTGCAGTATGTTTTGGGTCATTGATCACTTGTACTATGAAGTGCTGTCAATCAACTGACTGATATATACAGGGTATATGCCTGTACACTTCAGAAATCTTCCGGCTGCTTCTGTCCTCTTTCAGATCATCACTAAACACCAGTAACCCAGTGCCACTCGAAGCCATGCATTCTCATGCATCACACTGCTCCATCACTGATGATGTGATATGCTTTGGATCATGAGCTGTTCTTCCTGTCATTTTGGTACAGGTTGGTCTTAATTTCAACCATCCAAAGAATGCTTTTCCAAAAGTGGTCTGGCCTTTTTAGATGCTTTTTGACAAAGTCAAATCTGGCCTTGGTTGCACCTTGTGGTGAACCCTCTGTATTTCCTCTGGTGAAGTCTTCTCTTGATTGCAGACTTTGACAGTGACACATCTACCTCCTGGAGAGTGCCCTTCTCTTGGCTGGATGCTGTGAAAGAGTTTTCTTTACCATTGAGAGGATTCTTCAATCATCCACCACTGTTGTCTTCCATGGACTTCCAGGCAGAATGTACCAAACTGTTGATTTGGCCACTGATAATGTTCCTGCTATTTTTCTGATGAATTTGTTTTGTTTTTGAAGCCTAACAATTGTCTGTTTCCCTTGTATGGAGAGATCCTTTAAATCACCGTATGATTTGCCACTAAAGTTAATCATCCTGGTCAGAATCTGGACTTACAGTAGTGACACTAAATTAACTGAGAGCTGGAAGAGATGAAAGCAGGAGAGAGACTGGTATTACCATTACCATCCTGATGAACGCAACTCACCAATCAGCCAGCCAATCAACACAGAGACAAGCATCATCAATCTTGTTTCTTCTCTTTCTTTCTCCTACACGCTTTCTTGGGAGCCAGGCATCTTCTCCAAGCGGGCCACCTCTCCATCCTGCTTGCTCACTCAGGGAATCCCAACACCAAGAAGTTCAGGGTATTTCCTCCATGTGATTTGTCAAATCTTAACCCATTGGGAGAGACATGTCAACCAGAGAAAAAACCCAGGCAGACTCATTATTTCCAAAACAATGTCTTGAGAGTCGCCTCCAGCAGAGAAATGGTACACACAAATACAGACACAATGTTATTCACTTTTCAACACCAAAATGATTACCATCGATCCAATATGTGGTTTACTGAAGCCAAATCACATACTCCTATAGCACATTAATCATGTGAAAGACTAGGGAACTGCTCTTATTTTCTCTTCTCTTTCACCTCAGATGACTAAGCAACAGGCTAGCTCTGCATTTAGCATCCATATGCCTTTCTGAATGTCAGTGGATAAATATACTTTGTGCAGCCAGAGTGTTTCTTCAAATATGAAAAGGACAGTGGTGGAAATGGCATTTGTAAAAATTATATGGATGGAAATGGCTGACATCTTTGTTTTCGCTAAGGCTAATTCTATAGCTAGCATTTTATTTAAGGGAAATAGATTTACAGTTAACAATATATTCACACTTTATGCATAATTTTTTCAAAATCGAATGGCTGTTTTGGACCACTGATATAAATCATTTTCACACAACAGTAGTTTTAAATATGAAATAATTTACTTTTTCTGATAAAATTTCATTTCTAAAACAAATACTATTAAGTACAATTTTTAGTAATTGAAACAAAGCTGAAATCAAATAAAATATTAAGTGAAAATTTAAACTTAAAATTTTAGTTGTCAAAGAAACAGATCTAATTTTAAGCTAACCTAACTTAACTTGACATAAGCTACATATGAAATGAAAGCTAATTTCAAAACTGTTTTCAGTACTAAAATGCTAAAAGATAATGATAAAACAGAACAAAATCTATATAAGAAAAAGGAAAAGTAGCCAACGTGTGAGATAGACTGTCAAAAAACAAAAACAAAAAACAAAACTGAATTTAAGGATTCAAAAAAGGGCACATTTTAAAATAATAAAAACTTGCCTTCCACTTGTCAGCTAACAAAAGAATATTGTGGTGACCTGATTTCCGAGTGCAACAAAATTGCTTCAGACCATCTTTCCACCAGACGCTACAAGATGATCTTTAATTCAATTTCTTTAGCGGACATGTAGGTCAAGAACTGTCTTCATAGCTTTTCATAACGTGTTTTCATTGAAATGACTCCTTGCCCAAAGTAATGCCTGAAAGCTTGACAGTGTCCTGCTGAAAAGATCAGTTTTTATGCTAATCTAGGTAGTTTATTGCTGCTTTCAATTCAAACTTTGTTTACATCTCACATTACCGAGTTTATATCTCACAGGTCTTTTTTTTTCTCACAAATTACTTTTTTTAAATCAAAAAAGTTTATATCTCACAATTTAGACTTTTCTTACAAATTAAGTTTATAAACAAACAGTTTATAAACTCACAATTGTTCCTTTGAATTGTGAATTTATTTCTTGCAATTCTGACTTTGCTTCTTAGAATTAACAATTAACATCTTGCTCTTGCGAGCTATAACTTTAGCATTTTTTTAAGAATTTAGCTTATATCTTGCTATTCTAATTTAAATCTAAGTTAATTTTCAATTGCAATTGTGAGTTGATCTTACAATCCAAACTTTTATTTAGTTTATATCGTTCAACTGTATGTTATAAATGTATAGATTGAGAGTTAACATTAAAAAAATTGGGACAATTTTTTATTTTTATCACATTTGCGAATTAACATCTCATAATTCAGACTTTATCTCACAAGTGACTTTTTATTGCAATTGAGTTTATATCTCACATTCCACTCTTTTCTTCTAAATGTTGCATTTTTGTCTAAGAATTGTGAGTTTATATTTTGCGATTCTGACTTTTTTGCAAATGTATATCTCAGAATTCAAACTGTTATTCTCTGAATTTGCGATTGCGAGTTTATATCTTACAATTCAGGATGTTTTTCCTCTGAATTATGTTTTTATCTTGAAATTGCGAATAATAAACTCACAATTGCTATTTAACATCTCGCAATTTTACATTTAATTGAGTCTCATATTGAAGTTCCGAGGTTTAATCTTGCAATTATTAGTTTATATCTAGTTACAGTATCTTTGTTTCTCATAATTCTTAGGGGAACAAAAAGTCAGAATACTGAGAAACAAAGTCTAATTTGTTAATATAAACTGAAAAATGCAAGAATAGTGTCTGAATTGTGAGAGTTGTTATTACCTTTTATACCATGGTGGAAACGGCTTTCCATACCACTAAAAAATAAAAATAAAAAATAAAAATTGTAGCATGAGTGGGCCACATTGAATACCGTATACATTATCCTAGAATTGTGATGGTATGGTTCGCCCCACTTAGTAATGGCTTTGTTGCGAGTAAGAGCGAGATTTTTCAGATATTTCCAATCCACTGGAGTCATTTCAGAGTGACTGCATCTGTCATTATCCTTCCCCCCTCTTTATTCGCTTGACCCCATCAAGTGGAATGAAGCAACACTCCACAGATTCTCATGTATTTGGACACCTGCGATTTAAAATTACATTTGAGAGAAGGAATAGTTTCCATATTGCAGTTCAACAAGAACATACGCTGTCAATTACTATCATGTGTGTTCAAATCGTTTAGCAAGAAAGCCTCCAGTAACAGCAAAGTCCGGTCCTGTAAAAAGGTCAATTCTGTTTACAATGTAGTGCTGTGTGATATGATAAAAAACTGCATTGGGTTTCTTAATATGTAAAAAACGCAAATCAAGCATATGGCTCGGAAAATGCTAGAGAGATGGAGTGAAAAAATTTTTTAAGACCAGGCTTTGTGTCAAACGTTTTGTTCTGCGCAGGAATTTCCTGAAAGACTTTCTCCATCCTGTGCCCGTGCTGACCCAGCCCTGCCTTCACCTTCAGCGCGGCTCTGCACGCCACATGGCTCGTTTTCGAGTACACTGAGAGCTAAAGCAAAAGAAAAACTGCTAGAGATGGCTTCACCACCTGTTCTCTGGCCTGGTCTGAAGGCCAAAAGTGGACAGCAATTCTTTACAGGACCTCTGGAGCCAGAAATACAGAGAAGATGATGGAGAACAGTGCTGGGTTACATTTCACAAACCAGTGGGAGTGGGTTCTGAAAGAGTCAAGGAAGCTGGTGTTATATCATCCAAATCCACAATGCAAGTGCAGATATGCTGGTAAATGCCAGTTAAACTGAATATTTTATGGTGTGCTTTAAGGTAATAAATGAAAAATCTGTCAAATTCGTCATCAAAATTTTATGACTTGCCATCTTTCCTGGAACACAAAAGATGAAATGTTCAAGACAATCTGGTCCACTCTTTTCAAAATAATAAAAGGGAATGAGTGAAGGCAAACAACTAGGCAAAAAGGCATAATAAAAGAATTTAAAAAGTAGTACTTATACAATTTCAACTATATGCAACTATGATATAGATTGTCGTCATACGATGGGTCTCTATTTACTACTAACTGTTTGTTATTATTAGGGATGCAACGATACCATTTTTTTCAGAAACGATTCGATCTGATACCGAAAATTCAGAGTATCTGCTGATACCGATCGAATCCGATACTAGTGCAGTTTTTTTTTTTTGTTCAATGAAGAATTTCTATACTTTTCTTTCCTTTTTACCTGATCATCACTCTTTTGTGTGTTAAACACAATCTACTACATATAGACAACATCATTTGAATGAAAAATAACAAATGAAAAAATATAGAATCACAATCTTTGACAAAACCATTATATACATTTATATAGAAATCTAAAAGATGTTTCTTTTAAAGGGTCATGAAACTCCCAGACTACTTATTCTAAGATTATAGCAGAGATGTTTGTGTTGTACATCATCGAAGACAATGTTAGCATCCGCTAATTTTAACTGTTGGAGAAAATTGGTTAATTTTAAGCTTTTTTGCTCTATTTTCATCTTCCGGATTTAAAATCTACATTGTGTTGACGTCACGATATGTGACGTGGCAATGGACTATAGTACATTGATGAGCGTCGGTGTCTATTCAAATTATTCATGAGATCGCATGTTCTTATCCTATGAGAAGACGCTTCACTTAATTATTCACAACAACATGTGTTGATTTGCTATGAAAGACGCATCAGACTGTGAAATAATATCGCACACATTAACAGAGAAACATTCATGGATCGCAGAAGAGTGTTTTTTCTTTGTAATAAGAGTTCGTTTTTATAGCTCTGTGACGCAACCTGTCAAAAGGCTTATTTAAACGCCACAGAATAATATATATGTCTCATTTTGTGAGTCGCTTTGAATAAAAGCGTCTGCTAAATGACTGAATGTAAATGTAATATGTTTTTGATGCAGGGTAAATCAAATGGCTGTGCATTTATTTGTGTTTCTAACTCGATGGTAGTGAAATGAAACTGTCTGAACGCAAAGCTGTGTGTGCTGTCTGTCTTCCCTCTTCCCCCTCCCCCGGTCCGCTGCACACCACGCCCACTTTTTTAGCATTTTTTAAAACTGCGGTGAGAACTAAACAGTGCAGAAATGGGGGGTTTCATGACCCTTTAAATGTATATCACAGCAGTAATAAATGCAGCAACATGTGATAGATAGGACAGAACAAGTAAGACTATTAATAATATTTGATGTTTGCACAGAAAAGTATTATAATACTAAAGGCGCCAATACAGAGCTGCACAGAGTGCTTATGCACATCCTGTGTGCAGAATGATGAGCTTGAAACAACACAGAGTCACAGTGTGCCGGCTGTGCAGCCCTCTGAGTCCACAAAGAAAAGTTAGTACAACACACAAGCTGCTCGGCTCGGTGTTCATCTTCAGTTCTCACAGCAGTTCAGTCACTGTACTGTTTGAGGAAATGAATGACTCCAGGATATTGGTTAATTTCTACTCCGAGAGAGTGTCAGCCATGTTAAAAAGGTGAAATAAATAATTTATGGATTAATGCTTACTGGAGATGCAACTGGTTCAAACGGTTCACTAAGAAGAACCGGTTAAATCAAATGATTTGTTCGCGAACCAGTCATCATTAGTACAAAGGGAAGAGATATTGATATGTAGTGTATTAAATATTATTAAAGACATGCAGTTTGATTGCTGAATGGAGGATGACAGACAGGCGCAGCAGTAAAACAGTATAAAGCAGACCACTTGAAAATATAGTGCACAAAAACAGTATAAAGCACCAAATTGTTTTTGTGCACTATATTTCAAGTGTTCTGAGGCTGTTCCATAGTTCAATGTGAGGTACAGATTAATATTTAAGTCATTAAATTCAAGTTCACCTAAACTCTTCTTTGTGCAGAACACTTGAAATATAGTGCACAAAAACAATTTGGTGCTTTATACTGTTTTTGTGCCTTTTGTGGCACTCAACAATGACACAGAATAGTATACGCACAATATCGGATTTGGATCATTCTCGTCTGAAGGATACCAGATCCGCAGAAAATGCCAGTATCAAGAGCTGATACCGATTGATGCATCCCTAGTTTTTATATGCATAACTTATAGCAAATTTTTTGAACACATTTTGAGTATTCAAATTTTGCAACCAAATGCCCAAAATTTGTCATTTGTATAAAACACAAAATTACTTTTCTTCGTTTAATGTAGAACCTTTAACATACATGGAACCTTCCCATTCTTTATAGTGGAAAAATGTTCTTCAGATAATTAAAAAACTAGAGTTATTTTAGAAACTGATCACTGAAATTATTTTTGAGGAAACAAAAAATGGTTCTTTGGCAGCATTTTGAAAACCTGTGTAAGGTCCAAAAGCTGGGATTCAAACTCAGGATGCCCCGAAAAGCAATGGCACTATATGTTAGTGTGCTGCCCACGCAGCTATTGCCACCGAATCTTGAGTTTATCGTGAAGACTTTAGCTATATACACATTTCTTGTGTTCACTGAAAGTCTTTGTATGAGGAACAGATTGAAATATTTGTTATTCACCGAAAATACTTAGTTTGCCATTTCTAAAGAGGACACAACTAGAAATCAGTGGTTAAGTTCTATTTACAGCACTGTTCCAGAACAGTCCAAACCAAATATTTGTATGTGTGCAACGTATTTTATGGATAACTGTTTCCAGAACCTACAGTTCTGACTGTTCTGACTCTCGGCCTGTAAGTATGTTTTCATATTTAGAGAATTTGCCACTAACGAATAACACTGACTTAAAAGGTGAGTTTTGAGCAGTGCAGAGTAGCACTTTTTGTTTGTCGTTTCTCTCATCACAAATGCATTTTAGATATTTTACCTTCTTTTGTGTTTAAGAGAACCAAGAAACTCATACAGGTTTCGAACAACTTGAGTGTGAGTATTTTATAGTGCTGTCAAATGATTAATCATGATTAATGGCATCAAAAATAAAAGTTGTTTACATAATATGTGTGTACTGTGTATATTTATTACCTATATGTAAAGTGTGATTAATCGTTTGACAGCACTAGTACATTAATTTCTTAGTTGAACCACCAGTTTAAATTTTATTCTTTTCCTCACAAAAAGTTTCATATGGGAGATTAGGAATATAGTAGGCCTACTTTTGATAGTTTTATGGTGCTTTTGTGCCCTTTTAGAAACTTGAAAGATCTGGTTCTCCATTGTAATTCCCCAAATGGGAAAGAAAGAAAGAAAGAAAGAAAGAAAGAAAGAAAAGTTTGAAACAGCTTGAGAAATCTAATTTTATTGCAGTGCCTGTACATTTGAAAAATGGGAAGCAAACCTTTACGCAAGCCATTTTCCAGTCGCATGTAAATTGACCAACAAAAAATATATATATAATAATATTTGCATCATTTGGCTTTTTACAGCTGAATCATCTCCACTCTTCCTGATCTATAAAGTGAAACATCTCTGGAAGCAGAGGCCATAGATAATATCTGACATGATTATTGGACTCGCAATGGACTGGAGTGCAATGCTGCAAGTTTCTTAGGTCGCAATAAGAAGGAAAAACACTAAAATATTCTGAAGCAGTTGGAAGATCAGCAGTCCGTGATGAGCCCTCTGAGGTTTCCCGGAGAAAATGTGTCACCTCTCTCTCGCTTTCCTTCATCTCCCTTTCACTCCTGCCTACCCCACCATCTGCTCTGGTGGAGATTTTCCTTGGAGCCCAAAACAAAAGAAATAACTTAACCGGCACCGGCTCCAAAAGACATCACTTAATCACGGCTGGAGCGGGATCTTACGCCAGGGACCTCGAAGGGGACGCCCGTCCAATACTCTGTCATGTCCAGGCCTTAATTGTTTAAACAGACAAAAGAAGTGGGAAACGAATCCTCTGAATATATCTCCACCTGATGAGCTCGGCAGTTGCAGGCCATCACCAACCTGGCTGTCATACAATCAGGCAACAAGCCCTCTGAGCGATTGTAATCTCAACTTTTGGCGCAAATCGCGCATTTATGCTTTGAAGTTACTAATTTGCATCGTTGTAGGTGCAGAAAGGCCTTGGGCCCAGTGAGGGACTCTCCACATTTCCTTGCGATTCGCCAGGTTGTTTGTTTTCCGAGGTTCCCTAATAAAGAAAACAGATTTGCAAAATTGCGCCACTCTGATCCAGTTCAATTGCGCATTAATCGAGAAATGCTACGGTCCTCTTACAAACTCAAGATGGCCGTCTGCAGATCCAATTAGAGGTTTGCCAGTTGGGAAAAGAACCGGATGCTGAAATCAAAGAACGAAAGAACAAAGAATGGATACGCGATCGTTGATTGTCTGCGGCTGAGTTCGTGACACAGGAACAAGGGGGTGTGAATTCCCTCCCCAACAAAAATCGCTTTCCTGTGTTCGCAACCCTTTCTTGTAATGTTGAATGACAATATTTGTGATTAAACGGCATCTTTGCACACACATGCATGATTCTCGTTGGCCGTAGAAAGAGGGAAAGACCACTGAGGGTTATATAAGAGAGAGGGGCCTCACGGCTTGCATGCTTGTGATGTAATGTAATTACTGCTGATGAATGGACTGCATACACTGTCTCGCCATCCTTAGACCAGTCATCTTTTAAGTGATTTTAATGTTTCGTTGGCTGTTTTGATAGCCCTGTGGTTGATTAAAGCAGCATACATGAAATTTGGAAATGTTTTCCAGAAACATTTGGCTTTATGTAAGGCATGCTGTACAGTCAGGCAATCATTACTACAAAGGTTAAATGAAAAGGCTAAAGTAGGGGAATAAACAAACGATCATGACATTTTTGTTGAAATTACTTTTTTATTTGACATCTTATGTTTAAGACATCTTAAGCTTCATGGATCATGTAGGCAGATAAGCTCATAAAATAAGCAGCTACTATTCCACAAATACAAACACTGCAACAATATCATAATATTCATTTAAACACACATATTTTAATGTAATATATTTATATAAATAATAATGTTATTTACTTACTGTTAATGTAATTAATTTAAATGCATATTTTAAAATTGGATTCACATTAATAATCATAACAATATATATATATATATATATATATATATATATATATATATTTAAAATAGCAATAATGATGACAATGCAGATAAAGTGTGTATTTGTTCATGATTTGTATAAGAAATGCATTATTATTGTTGTTGTTGTTAATGGCCATTCTTATCCAAAAAATATTTTAAAACTATTATTAAATTTAATTAACTTTCAATTTAATTAACATTTTAAACAACTATAACAATACATCTGTGATAATAATAATAATAATAATAATAATAATAATAACACATTATCTATTATTATTATTATAATTGATGATGATGAAGATGATAATACACCTATAATTATTGTGATTACATATATTTCTATACTATTCTATCTTTTTAACTAATAATGGGCATTTAAAAAAATATATATAATAATAATAATAAATGACTATTCTTATTAAAATGTTTCAAAAACTATTAATAAATTAATAATAAATATTTAATTACAATTTGAAACACCTACTATAATACATCTGTAAAAATACTTATAAAAATAATAATCTTATTAATAATATTAATTTTTTATAATAATAATAATAATAATAATAATAATAATAATACTTTTATTTTTATACTATATAAATATGTTATACTAGATATCAAATATTTGTTATACTATTCTATGTTCTATGTTCTACAGCATAACAGTACATAACAGTTTAATACATAACAGTATTATTATTATTATTATTGATGATATGATGATGATTTTTAATAAATCTTTACTTATTATAATTATTGTTAGTAACAACAACATCAACAATATATATTTTTTAATAATTATTATTCTTACATCATGGTTTTTATGATTATTAATATATTCAAATATTAAATACTAATACTACTACTGATATTACTACTACTAATACTAATAATAATAATATTGTAACATGCATAATGCAAGTATTGTATTGGAGAGTAATGCAACATGCATATCCCATTGGAGAACATATGCAAACCTTGTCACCACCCTCAAGCCGAAAAAAAAAAAAAAACCTTCAAAGTTTCCCTCAAACACCACCAGGGTAAGTGAGAGCGTGAGGTGAACAGACCATCAAGCATTGAGTTTGGCAGCACAAATGGACTCTCAACGTGTTCAATGAAGGATCTCATTTCAGACATTTCATAGTCATATTGACTACTGGCAAGCAGAAAGCCATGTGTGTGAGAATTCAAAGTCTCAATTTACAAGGCCAGTAGCACTGAGGTGTGAAGGGAAAATGGTTTGTTGATGTAAACTGGCCAATCGGATTCATTTAGCCCTCCATCAGTGCTTCATCCAAATGTACAGCTAGCGAATTTCTCAATTGAAAGTGAAGGGTGAAGTCCCTCGACATTAAAGCACCTTTGTTTCAATGTTCGTTATGAACGTCATCTTTGATTTCAAATGATCCTGGTGTTTCACTGACGTCTGTCTGTGCATCAGATTAATAGCCGACTCTTTCAGGAAGAGCTGACACATTTGGCCAACATGACTGTCTTTATGTCACCATACGGAAGAATCGTTGGAACAAATTATCATCGACTCCTATAACGCATGTCGCTTTACCACTAGGAATTACATGTAGATCCAGACAGCAGGTCAAGGTTTCAACCACATCATTTGGACCCAAACAGCATGTTTAACCATTGACATCAATTCAAAAGTAGCCATATGTATATTCTTCCCCCTGTCCAAACTTTCCGACCTACAGTATATGTCTTCATGAGGCACACCGATGCTGGTGCATAACTGCGCATGCGTTTGCGAAGAAAGATGTTTTTCACTCATCCTGTTCGTCTCAAGAGGGAGTGTCGTAATGAACAGACCAGATACTATCACAAGCCATCAAACTCAGTGAGCAAACCTTCAACAGGACACGTCTCTCAGGGACAGCATGTACAGAGATGGAGAAAAGATGGAGAAAAAAAAGATATTGTAAGACTGCAAAGACCCAAAGCAAATCTTTACGACAGAAACCTTCGTGTTTTTACTGCAGACGGATCTATCAATAAAGCTTTTGTCTTGTTTAGGCCTTTGAGTAACAGAATAGGTGCTGACAGTATGTAAATTTAGGCAAAATGTTAATTTTAGTTTTTGGCCTGTTCTCCCTCCTGTGTTTATATATGATTCACATATGTTGTTTCCTGAATACAAAATACATTTTGTCCTTATTCACTATATTTGACAATATATTATCACATTTGAAGACACTTAATAGACTTAAAGTCTTGAAGCAGTGCATTACTTTATGTCAGCCCTATTACCTTCATATTTTGTAAAATTGTTCTAAAAAAGAAAGCCATCACACCAAAGAAGTTTGTCTGTGTTTGTGAGGCAATATTAAAAAAAAATCAACCGTTACCGCCATATTTTATCTCGAAATATTGTATTTATAATATAATATAATATAATATAATATAATATAATATAATATAATATAATATAATATAATATAATATAATAATTAACACACACATCACACTTTTAAGAAGTGAACTCTTTAAGAAAGTTAAAAAATCAACCCTGTTACCTCTATATTTTTATCGGTTTTGTAAATTTATAAAGGAAAACACTGGAACACTTTCAAGAAGTGAACTTTTCAAAGAGGTTTTTTTTTTCTGTACTGTTATGTTTTTTGTCAACCCTGTTAATATATTTTATTTTAGATTGTTCTTTACACAAAAAAAAAAAAAATGCATAATGCTGCCATCATACTCATTAAGCATTTTTTTTTTTCGCCTTTATTATGATACAACAGTGGAGAGCAGACAGGAAGTGAAGTGGGGGGGTCGGGAAAGGTCCTTGAGCTGGGATTCAAAATCAGAACGCCCGTAAAGCAACAGCTTTGCTGTTAAGACAATACTAAAACATCAACCCTGTTTCCATCATATGTTTATCTTAAATTGTTCTATGAATATAAAAAAAATAAAGAATATAAAAAATAAACATTACTGAAACAATACTGCATATAATTTGCCTTGAGATGGCACAGTGCAATTTATTAGCACGATCTTGATCTCAGAGAATGTTTAAAATCACACACACAACTTGAAAAGGCAACGCTTCGTCACCCAACATATGTTTCTTCATATTGATTCTTTCCAAGGTACTGCAAGGCAAAACTCTTCCTGCTCCTCTTCCATCCTTTAGTCAGCTGCCAGAGAAAAGACAGGAGGACAGAGACAGAAAATCCTCAGTGAGCGGCTTTAAATAATACATTATACATATGCTAAGTCAGCACATCATTAATTATGTACCGCGAGTTGATAGATACATTTGTGGTTCTTCCCAGTTTGTCCTGATATGCAGCTAAACAAACATGAATCAGCATTTTTGCTGGCTGTACTGATTCAGTAATGTTTCTGAACTGCTCATATTAAACATCAACTTCTTTCTGAGTGAACATGTTCTCAATTAAAATACTTAAAGGACCCTAGAATGTACTCTTTACAGATTCATTTTGTCACTGGGACCTACAGTAGATGGAAACTGCATGGAAACTACATCTTACAACTGGCAAGAACACTAAAGCCTGGCAAAGATAATATAATTTTTAAACCCAGAATGTCCTTAATTATTAGCTATTTTAGTCAGTTAGCAGACACTTTCTTATCCAAATACAGGGATAAGAATATATCAGTCCCAGGCTGAATACAGCAGTTCTGTATTTGACATTAGCCTGGTTTCCAGTAACTACTATTGTATTCATCTGATTTACAGTTCCATAAAACACTAAAAACAGTACAAATTAGTACAAAATATGTCTAACGAAAGAACTAAATGAGTGAAAGAGAACACATTTGATGCTAATTTACTAGATTAGAGATGTAGAGCAAAGACAAGTGTTAATTTTTTCTTTTTTACTTATTTTGATGAAAATTTAAACTACAGTTTTCATATTTCTTGATTTTCATCTATTTACACTGCAGTTTAAAAGTTACTTATCTTTTTGAATGAAAAAAAAAAACTTTTATTCAGAAAACACTACATTTAAAGGTATGACCTGCCACTAGAGGGCGCACTTCCAAAACAATAACAATCGCGTGGTTTGATGATGTGAAGAAGCGTGGAATGATGGGATTTGTTGTCTTCTACCCAACCGCTGACAGCCATCAATCAGACAAAAAGATAAATCATGGATTTAACGCAAGTTCAACAATTTGCACGAGTAGATTACATACAAAGTCAATGCAAAGATGCGATCAGACTATGGATGAGACGTGTCCTCGTGCGGGTCTAGAGACACGATGTCCCGTGTTTGGTGTATGCCCAATAATACAAATCTTGTTGATCGCTATATTAGCATACATTTTCTGTAAAGATACAAATCAGAACAACTCACCTGTCGAGTAAAACTCAAGCAAGATCGGCATCTCTTTCTAGTTGAAGTTTGTCGTGAAGCTACTTCCGCATTTGTCCACGACACTGTTGTCATGTGTTTTCTACATCAGTAAAGGTGGTAACAAAGGGTAACTAACGTCATTGACAGGTGACTGCACTGCCCTGTGTCACTGTTTAGAATTGGAATTTTCTCATGATTTACAAGTAGTTGAAAACATTAGAGATATTGTTAGTAGTCAGCTGGACAAAATATATAACACTAGTCTAGTGGTTTTTTGATATTTTCAAATTGTACCTTTAAATTAAATTGAAGGTGGCAATAAAGACATTTTGTTATAGGAGAGACTTATGTCTTTAAAAAATAATTAACTCATCAATTATGACTAAAAACAAAACTGTAGTCAATAAAAAGTAACTTTTAGTTGACAATAATGTGTATGTGCAAAACTACAAATCTGGGTCCAAATGAAAAACCAATTTCAACAAAGGTACAAATTTATATTTGATTATAACATATATAAAAATTGCCTATACAAAATAATAAAAAGTTATAAATAGTAAAACAATATGAAAACCGCCCTTGTTGCAAAATATAAATAAATAAAAATAAAATATACAATACATTTTAAATGTAAAAACTTTAAAATTAAGGACATAATATAACTTAATTTTAAACATTATTAACATACACATAAGCAAATATACAAAGTTGTGGAGTAACTAGCTACATGCGTTACGTAATTTAATTACAAAATAAAGTTGCACTATATTAAAGTGTCCTTGTTACAGTGTAATCATCACTGTTGGGAACGTTACTTTAAAAAAAGTAATTAGTTATAGTTACTCACTACTTGTTCCAAAAAGTAACTGAGTTAGTAACTGAATTACTCTATAATAAAAGTAACTTTTTACCAGGGAAAGTAACTATTTGCGTTACTGTAAAAAAAAAAAAAAAAAAAAAAGTTGCTACAGAGAATTTGTTATTTATTTATTTTTTTTGCAGTTTTCACAAGTCAGTTGAAATGAGTATAACAGACAGGTGTTCGTACATAACTTTCGATATTTATTGCACATCAACAGACAGCAAGAGTTTTATCCTGCACTTCAAGTATTATCTTTGTAAGAAAAGTGTTTTTGGCCACTAGCTTTGTAGATGCGTGTATCACACATTACATGTAGGCTACACATTAAATGCACGTTCTTGCCTTTGACCACAATGAATTTGAAGTAGTGCTTATATCTCCACCTTGAAAATGCCAACTTTTCATCGGATTGCTCCTGACTCGCCATTTCTGCTGCTGCTGCGAATCTCTGTGTAGCTGTTGCATGTGTGTGTGTGTGTGTTTGGTGCCGTTGGTGCTGCTGCATGTGCCGGCATGTGTGTAAAAACACTGGCTCTGATTGGCTACCATGAAACACATGACTCTGCCTTAGCCAATCATAATCGCTTATCTCGTCATTAACCCACCTCCTCACTCGCTGTGTGAGCCAGGTGTGCGCAGTGTTGCCAACTTAGCGACTTTGTCGCTAGATTTAGCAACTTTTCAGACCCCCATAGCGACTTTTTTCCAAAAAAGCGACTAGCGACAAATCTAGCGACTTTTTTTTTGACAGACGTTATTTAGTCTCTGAGACTCTCCGACACTGCCGCACGAGCTCTCTCTCTCTCTCTCTCTCTCTCTCTCTCTCTCTCTCTATCTCTCTCCCTCTCCCTCTCCCAGCGTGCACACACGCCTCTCTCTCTTTGCATCTGTTATGTTCGGCGAGCAGAGAGGAGCAGCACTTTCAGTTAAAAAATATATTCTGTTGCTTCTAACTCTATTTTACATACAAGTATAGCCGAAATCACAGTGCAATCATTATCTTAATCTTATGTGTATGTGATTTCATTAGACATTGTCATAAATAGGATTTGAGAGCTGGTTATGTAATCTGGACCGCGTTTCATTCATTATAATATCAATTCCGTTGTCGGACAACAGAAACATTAAAATATAATAATTAAAAACTTGTATTGGAAATTTTAGCTGCCTTAAAATGCATTACATGAGCACAGAAAGGGCAAGTTAATATGACGCACTTACGTCATGAATATGCTAATTAGCTTGTGACGTCATCTAGCGACATTTAGCGACTTTTCAGTCAGGGTTTAGCTACTTTCCATTGAAAGAAGTTGGCAACACTGGGTGTGCGTTCGGATTGCATAGTTTATTAAATCAATGCATAGTAACGCACCGCATTTAACTTTCAGTAATGTTAACGGCGTTGTAACGGCGGGAAAAGTAATTAGTTATATTACCCAGTTAATTAAAAAATAACGTCATTACCTAACGCCGTTCTTTTAAACGCCGTTATTCCAAACACTGTTAATCATACATATAAGTATATATAAGTACTGAGTGATATTAATTAACTATATGTACTTACTATATGGTTTGGGTTAGAATTAGGGTTTGGTTTAGGTTTACTTGCATGTCTTCAGAACGCAAATTAAGGTATTTTCGATGAAATCCGAGAGCTTTCTGACCCTCCATAGACAGTAATGCAATTGACATGTTCAAGGCCCAGAAAGGTAGTAAGGACATCATTAAAATAGTTTTACATTTTAAATAGAGTAACATTTCAAATAGAGTAACTGCTAATCTGTATCCCATTACATTTCCAAAGTAACTGTAAACATAAATAATCTTACGAAATTCAGACTGATAATGGAGCCCAAAACAAGTGTTTATGAAATACTCACCTAAACCACAGCAATATGGGACTCCTGCATCCTCTGTGAACCTCGCCGAGCTGACAGCGCCGTGAAGAATTGAAAACAGTCACGATACAAGATGAAAGCAATTATAATCAGGATGGAATGAACCTCACAGTCGTGGCAGGCAACAGTTGGAGAAAGCAGGCCAAACCCCGCCACATTTTCACCATCGTGGACGGCACAAGAATTATTAAAAACCTCTCAACTTTGACAAGCCTGTCCAGGAATTAGACATTAGACACATTGGAAGTGTGTTGTTTACAAAAGAACGACGATATTTCTATCTTTTTGGGTTCATTTTGATACTATAAATGACCCCTTAGCATTAGCGCACATAGTTTATCTTCCTTTTTTCTGCTTCAGCTTCATATGTTTTTACCTTTCAGAGTAGGCCTGCCGCAGAAACCACACTGGCTTCACTCCTGCCATCCTACTCCCTCCACATCGAGACTCCAGCTCATCAGAGCGCTTAGACAGCATCGAAACGGACAGGAAAACTGTAAGACAAGAACCACAGTGTCATTGCTGGAACATCCAAAGTGTTTTCTGAAGACGAATAGGGTTTCCATTTGCATGTCAGGTACCAATCTTCGCAATTAATAGTTTTAAAGAATAGGCTTTTAATCAGAGTCTTGATGTTGTGGGTTTGTTCTTGAGATCTCTCGAGACCACATTAATGTGACCGTGGTGTGGCTCTCATTACTCAGTGTCTTGGTCTGGATCTGGGTCTCGGCTTATGGCCTCGGACAAGACCGCAGTCTAATTCCAGCGTATTAAAGGTGAAAATGACCTCAACCGCAAGTCAGCAGGGTATCTTCATCATTCAGCAGGAGTCACTGAAGGTGTCTGGCACGCGGCCGTCCATTGTGAAACCTAAAATCCTCTTGATTTAAATCAGTGATTCTCCATATTGTTTTACTTTGTGACCCAGTTTTAGCTTCCAAAGTGCTTGCACCCATTCTACTTTAAGCTGCACACTTCAGGAACAGCCAGCAAATCAAAAAAAAAATAAAATAAATAACTTTATTTAAAAAAAAAAAATATATATATATATATATATATATATATATTTTAAGCACAAGAGAAGTAGCTCATAATGCAGTTAATACATTTCAGTAATACTATTTTCATATTGCAATATTAAATAAAAATAAAGGTAAAAAGAGAATGTGAGTAAAATAAGGAATATAAGCAAAACATACAACTATATATATATATATATATATATATATATATATATATATATATATATATATATATGATAATTATTATTATTATTAAATTTGCAACATTTTTATTTATAAGCAGATTTGTTATTATTTTTATTATGTGTACTTTTGCACTGAGAAATATTTTATAATTATAATACACCTTATATATTTTGTGTATATTATATTACTGTTATTATATTATTATATACCTTATTAATACAATTTAGATTCCTCTCATTGTTTTAAACTAATTTCATTTTAAATATAAGAAAGTGTCAGGTACAGCAATTATCTTTACTTATTATATTATATTATATTATATTATATTATATTATATTATATTATATTATATTATATTATATTAGTGCCTGTGAACCTGAATTTTAAGAAATATTTTTATTTACATTATTTTGGTACTTAATACACTTTTTTAGATTTCTGTAATTAATCATTTGTATAGTTAACAGATTTTTCAGCAGTCTAAGACAAATATGTTAGTCATTTAATAAAAAATTAAACAATCAGTCAATAAATAAATTTAACGACTTAATTTTTATAATTTACTTTGTGTTTTAAATTTAATTAACTAATTCGATCTTACAGTACAGAAGGTTTTGATGTATGGAAAAATCATTAATTGAAAATAAGGCGAAACTTGGTTGTTGGACATATGGAATTAACTGCATTTTCTTTTTCTCCTTTCACTTTATTAAACTGACAGGTCTTGGTTTGGATCTGGTCCTTCAGTGTTTCAGTTTTGATATGGATCTGGGCCTCAAGGGTCTAATATTGGTCTGGGTCTTGGAGGCTCTGCTTTTGTCTCCAACTTTGCTTTTTAGCATACAGATGTCTCCAAAAAGCCCTTTAATACACAGACCGATGTTATCATGCTGTCTTGTGGCTAGTTATACTCTCCTCGAGCTCTTACAATATCAAAATCCACGGCTGTGTTGAGGTTTGGTGGTAAGTTTATGCTGAAGGTGGATTACGGTGGTTGGGCTGGCACGGGGTTTCTTCTTAAATACGCGGTTTACCTCAGAAACTCTTCAGACGTATCAAATGAAAGTCTCAGCAGGGCTCTCTGGCCTCCTTAAAGATGACAAACACACCCTAGGGGATGAATAAAAAACGAAGGAGGACATCGTTTGAGCAAGAGAGGAGTGTAAAACCACCTTTTCCTGTTTGCCGAGATAAATGGCCTGTCGACAGAAAGCACTCTGGCAAAAACGTTGAGCTTAGCTTACAGCATCGGCAAAAACAAACCTCTCTCAGTCCTTATACGACCCTCATAAATACACTGTAAAAAATGGAACTACATATTACTGGAGTACGTTTTTACGAGAAAATACTATTATTTGGGGTCTTCTGCTTCAAAAACTTCATGTTCTATTCAATGTGTCTTTGTAATTGTTTACGAAATTTACTAGCCGTTTCTGAGTGAAAACTCTTTCTACATCCATTTTTTCCACAGATTCAGCTTCATTAGAGGAAAACAAATGCCTCCAAATGTCTGTCATCTTTGTAGAGGTAACAAGCACGAGCCCGTAAAAGAAGAAGGAGCCCACTGGACGCGAACCTCTTCCAAAGCCGTAAATGAACCAGGCAGATCTCAGAAGTCACATTAAATATGTCCCAAACAGCTAAAAAGTACCACCCCTGTTAAAAACAATGACAAGCACCATAAACAAGTTTATCCACTCAATGTTCCTTCGGCCGAACAATACAGGCAGCGTTTGCCACACCAGCATCGTCTAATGAGGCATGCTGAATCAGGCTTTTATTACCAGGAGAAAGACTGGATGAAATATCATGTCCTTTTACCACAGCAATAGGCCTCTGAGACCCACGTAGGCCAAGGTAACGGGGAAAAATGTGGGCTCGAGGCTGTCCTGACCTTCCTGGTTTATGAGTACATTACTAGCTTGGCCTCAGACCCCATTCAAAACTCCTATAAATGAACAAACTGATGCTATAACTTCATATGACACGAACACCACCAACGCCTCAAAATACAAAACCCCAAACGCTGGTTTTACAATCAATATGTGATCCACTGTCAGAGATTTTAGGATCTTAATCAGTGACATAAAAGGATACGTTTTCAGTTGAGTAACTTTCCTGTCCTCCTAGATTGATAAAAGAAAAGAATGTACATGTACTGAAACCTATTTCCCCTGCGGGCTCAGTTTGACAAATGCAGGATCTCAGTGGGGACCAGGAAATTAAACACCATCACTTGTCAGGTGGCTTTAGCCAAGGGAATCTCTGGGCTCTGGAGCCGTTCTCATCTCGTGGTGTTGATTAATACTCACTGAGATGCCGACTGACAAGATGCTAAACCAAACCAGAGCACAAACAAAGCTCTAATTCTTCAGCTCCACCTGTACATATCAGTGAGGACCGAAAGGAAACCCAGCAAATGAAGCTAGAGCACTGCGATCCATTACTTTTCAGGAACAGGAAATGAAATTAATTTCCAAGGCATGGTAAACTTTACACCAGCTGTTAGAGACGGGAAATGTCACTGTACTTGATATAATCCAGTGCTTCCCAACCTTTCTTCACATATGGACCTCAAAGCCCCTTCAGACTTGTTAGGGAAAATAAATACATTTTTTATTTTTTTTATTTTTAAGTCTCTTATACTCACAAAGACTGCATTCATTATTAAATTAAAACCAAAAATGTTCTAAAATATTATTATAATTTATAATAACTAGTTTTTATTTGAATTTAAATTTTAAATGTAATTTATTTCTGTGAAGCAAAGCTGAATTTTCAGCATCATTACTCCAGTCTTCAGCGTCACACGATCCTTCGGAAATCATTCTAAAATGCTGATGTGACACTCAATATATTTTTTTTATTATAGATGTTTAAATGTTGCTTAATGCTACTTTCAGTATTTTTGATTAATAGAGTTTAAAAAAAACATTTATTTCACTTTGATCAATTTCACATTCAATTTCACACAATTAATTTCACATTGATCAGTTTCATGCATCCTTTTTAAAGGGGCCATTAACTGAGAAACCAAAATACCACTGAGCTTTTCACATATAGCGTATTTTTCGGACTATAAGTCGCACCTGAGTATAAGTCGCATCAGTCCAAAAATACATCATGATGAGGAAAAAAACATATATAAGTTGCACCGGACTATAAGTCGCATTTATTTAGAACCAAGCACCAAGAGAAAACATTACCGTCTACAGCCGCACTGAGCAGCATCTCTGGCAGCATAGAGCGCCCTCTCGCGGCTGTTGACGGTAATGTTTTCTCTTGGTTCATTTCTCTCAGTTCATGTCAAATTAATTTTGATAAATAAGTTGCACCTGACTATAAGTCGCAGGACCAGCCAAACTATGAAAAAAAAAGTGCGACTTATAGTGCGGAAAATACGGTAAGGGGTCATTGTACGAAACATTCTGTAAGTTTAAAAATTAAAACATTCTTGTTAGTCTAAAAACGGCTTATATTAAAGGCAGTCTGGCAAAACAACAACTTGTGGAATGTGCTACTCTATGATGTAATAGTGTGGCTAAACACCACCTCCACAGAAGAAGATAAACGCCTGCTTCTACATCACTGCCTGTTCAGCCCCGCCCACTGAATTACATATGTATGCTACATCCAAAAACGTAGGCAGCTGACTTGCTCCCTTGCTGATGTATGAGACAATACCTTTGCAGGCAGCGTTTTTGTACGAAGGCACCTCATGAAGGTGATTTTGGACAGGCTTCTGAGGCAGTGTTGCAGTTTAATGATTTACAACAAAAAAAGAACAAGTTCTGGGGATAATTAAACAAATATTTAATTACTATAGTACTGATTTCTTGCGAGAAACAACATCTAAAGTGCAAAAAGTTAGTCAGGAATATACATTTACACACAAATTACCCACCAAACACAACTTTCAGATGCCATCTTTAATTTTTAGCTTCACTGTCACAGAACAGAACGCATAGGATTGTGGGATATCAAAGGTAGCGAAGGATACATCCATGCTGTCTTCAAATTCGATAAGAAGAAGGTACCTCCGGAGACAGGAAGTAAAGCAGAATTTGGATACGGACATGCTTTGACGCCATCCTGCCTTTAAGAGCTTTCGGATGCACCCAAAGTGTTTATGAGAGAGACGAACGCAGGTCTATACAGAAACCAGATGATAAAGATGCTCTGAAGACAATAAGACACTGTGCAGTGCCAGGTTGTGGAAAAACAATCTTTGCATTGCCTTCCTTTTGATCGAAACATTAGGAAAGAGGAAATGGACTCTATTTTAATTAATTACATTTTTCTGCGATTAGTTTACAAACAAGACTCAATCCAAAAAAAAAAAAAAAGAAGAAGATTTTAACTAAAAGACGATGCTGTTTTTACCATTTTATATTTTAGCTATCATTAAAACCGTATTTGATTACCGCGATTTGAACAGTTGAGGACAAATAAATAATATCCTGCATAAAGCACAGTTTTAAGTTACAGTTTCAAGTGCACACAGCACCCAGAGTAGTTTCGTTTTGTCTGAAAACATGAAAGAAAAGATGGGAGGTTTTAAAGTGGTCATATGATGTGATTTAAATTTTGCCTTTCTCTTTGGGGTGTTACAAGCTCTCGGTGCATAAATAAGATCTGTAAAGTTGCAAAGACTAAAGTCTCAAATCCAAAGAGATATTCTTTATCAAAGTTAAGACCCCTTAAACAGCTAATTTAAACACGGCCTCACGTCTACATCACGATATGGGAAGAATTGCAAAATGCCACCCAAATGTTCATGAAAGGAAAGAAGACGTCCCTTTTGTTCACTTAGTTGCCGCCGGTCCCATTAGCACCAACCTGGGTCCAACCTTGGGTTGTCACATGTGGCTGGTGCAACCCCTAGCCGCTCCTTCATCGAATCCACCGGCCGTTCCTTATTATAGACGTTGGTTGCTGCTCACTCAAGCCCCCGGCTGTTCCTCACTCTAGCCGCAGACTGCTGCTCACTCAAGCCGCGGGCCGTTCCTCACTCAAGCCCCATGTTGTTCCTTGCTCTTGCCACTGGCTGCCGCTCACTCTTTGCAAGGACAGTCAGGAGCTTCTGACTCACGGTATGAAATTAAGTTTACATATGTAAAGGATTTGCCACTGATGACTCAAACACGAGTTTTGAGCAGTGTAGAGTAGCACTTGTTGTTTGTAATTTCTCCGATCACAAATGCAGAAGCTGCTCGATATGCAATGCAACGCGTAAAAAGACAGTATAAGTCATTATATTCAGTAATTATGTCCCCACTGGAAGCTACAGCTGCCACGTTTGTAATGGGTTTTATTGTTTTTGTCCGGTCATGCTGGTGTTCTCACCGGGACAGGTCATAACAGTACATGTTGAGGGGTGTAACATTTCCGTCAGACGCTTGAAACATTTGGCCAATCACAATGCACTGTATAGCTGGCCAATCAGAGCACACCTAGCTTTTCAGAACAATGAGCCTTGTAAAAAAAAATCGACGCATTTCAGAAGGCAGGGCATAGAGGAGAATCAATAATGTACATTTTGTGGAAAATCTGTTCTTTGAAACTTAAACCACATAAACACATTTCATTACACCAAATATGCACAAAAAAAATATTTTTTGCAATATCATATGACCCCTTTAAAAGAGCGCTAAGGGAATTATACAAGGGAATATATTAATTAATTGATTATATAAATGTATTTTAGAAGGTTCTGATTATCTTCAGAAAAGATTGGATGACATTTTGTTTTCACCTTCGCTCAATGTAATACCTAATAAAGTTGCAATGCTGCTTTGTCCATTGAGATTACGGAAACAACTCTAATTCCGCTGTTCCATTAGTGCCACCTGCTGTCAGAGAGTGGATCAGAGAGTGTGCAGTTTCTGTCTTGACAAAAAATGGACTGAATTTGCATACCTTGCTGTAAATTTTGACCGGTTGGTGCAAAATAAGCTTTTGGGTATTCTACACATAAAATACATATAATCATTTATTAATTATCATTTTGATTGATCCCTTTTCTTTAATGGCTAAAATGTAAGGTTTACCATTTTATCAACCTTTTTTAAAGTTATATTTGGTATATTTTGTAAGTAATCTTAAAGATTCCTAAATGCATCAACTTTCAGATGTCCAACTAAAGTGCTTTTGCCAAGATTCACACAGCATCTCCCTGACATGGCTGCTTCAACACTAACTGTGGTTACTTGAACCATGCTTTCTTTCTTTGCGTGAACATTTGGGTAGCATTATGCAAATATATCCACATAGTGACATTGACATGAGAGGGTGTGTTTGAACGAGCCGTTTTAGGGGGGCGTGGCAGAGTCGTAACTTTGGATTAGAGACTTTAGTCTTTTCAACTTTAAAGATTTTATTCATGCACCAAGAGCTTGTAACACTCCAAAGAGAAAGAAAAAATGTAACCCCTTTAAGGCCAAAGATCAATAAGACTTAATTAACAGCCTAAAGAATTCGATTTCTGGATAATTTGATGACAAACACTGACCAGTACTTGATGTTAAGGCCAAATTTTCACTGCCACCAAGAAGAACCCCTGATCAGAGATGAATGATGGCGTTTCCCTGAGTTTAAACAGCACAACAACAATCCTGGAGAACAGCTGTGTGCAATTACAGCAAATTGCACTGCATCTACAGACGGATTCCTAGAATCACCCCAAAAATCCTTCAAGCTCGTAGGCACTACAAGAAAACAGGCAAAAAAAACATATATTACATTTTAATCTCTGACTCTCCCATCTCATTGCTTTACAAACAAATCAAAGCGAAATCTTGCGTCCAGTCCAAAAAAACACAGAAAGATTGTGTTGGTTTCCAAAAGGGAAAAACTGAGAAGGAGGTTTATCATTAAGCTGAGCTAAGGAAACCTTCAGAGAGAAGAAGTATTGCTGTGCTCGGTTGATGGAGGAAGCAGAAAAGCTGGCGGCGGGACAGTGTTGTGTGGTCTCGACTGCGGAGAAGGGCTTCGGAGCAAAGGGTGGCGTAGCATTACATCACATCCATAGGGACCTTCTTCGCATCACATCATGAACAGAAGTGCTGACTATGTTTTGAAATTAGGAAGATGAGCCGCATGACGCCACAGTCGCCTGTTTTTGTCCAAACAATGGAAGACAATGGGGTCCAAAACAACACTGAACCTCATTTCTGACCTCATTTTTGTGGAGAAAAACAAAAGCACAGAGAAATTAGCCCAAAAATATATATTTTTTACTTTCCACAGAAGAAGATAAGGTTGGATTGTAACGAATGTAATGACGTTAGGGGTAGTAAAGTATAGTGTATGATTATTTTCTCAAGTATAGTATGTAGTCTATATAGCTTTTTTTTCTGGTCATTGGACAGTATTGTTTTTATTTATGGACTGATAAAAATATATTAATAAACATGAAAATGTTTTATCCAGTGTTCAGATTTCCATTCTGGAAATGTATGCACATTTATGCAAAAAAGCATGTTTAATTATATAATGCCGTATTTGATAAATGAAAGTTTCTGAAAACTTGTCATTTTTTATATAATCAATCAATTGGGTATTAAGTATTTATTGATATCTAGTGATATCTATTAGTCACTTTCTAATTCAGTTCTTTTAGTAATTTACTTTTAGCCATTTTTAAAAGTTATTTTAATGTTTAGTTGTTATTTATTTATACTTTCTGACTTTTAATTTTACCCTATTCTCATGGGGTGTCTTGCCTCAAGGATGTTTGGCGAAAAAACACCACTGAAAATAATTATTTTTGTGCAACCTCATTACAAAGGAATGCACTATGAGAGAACATGTGTTTTGCAAACGCAGGTTTTGCGATCACATTTCGTCATGTGGAATGCAGACAAAGAAATAATTACCTCCAAATAAATTTTACTTCTCTTCCCGTGACGAAGTACAACAACATTTAGCTTAGGGCGCAGGTGACCTTGTCTGTTCCTGTCAGGAGAAACCAGATGAAAGAGTGGACTAAACGTAGCCCTGCAAAAAGATAAACAGGGGATAACCTGCACACAATGCTACAGAAATCACGTGAACACAAACAGGTGGCTAACAACACATGCTAACTTGATTTTACAACATGAATGGACGGGCAGAACAATCCCACCTGCAGCCCATCTGGTACAAAAGGGCTGAGAAAATTAAACAAGGCCGTTTTGGTGTCTAAATTGTATATAGAACTGTACGGCTTCCAGAATATGATTGTTTTTGGGTTATTAAAGTTGTTTCTCATGAAAAGATTCTGGATAGACATTTGTAATATGCAGTTGGGTCTTTGCACATGGAGAACCACCAAGTGAGATGCCAAATTACTGTGAAAAAAACAAAACAACAACAAACGCTAGCATGCTATAATGCTAGCGATTCCATGCTGATTTCAAATACTTAACAGGTTACACAGTGTGTCTGCTAATGTGTCACACAAATTTCACTTCGAAACTCATCTGACTCATCCTTACTGCCCGCCAAACTAGTCTTTAGAGGCTTTCTGAGCTGAAGAGCAGAAAACACAACCAGAGGTCTTATCAAGTGCACACTCACATGTAGCGACAACGTGAGCTTCGTATTATTTGTTTCCTCACATTTCCATTAACATAACAGAACTGAACTGTTACAGAAAAGAGAAAGAAGCACAAAACAGAACTTGTCTACTGTAGCTTGATGCTATCGTTTAAGGCCTTGTAAGAGTCTTGTAAGGCGTTAAATGTTATACAGTATATATGGATTAATGCTGCCTTCACATGCTATTGGAAACTCCCGACTTTCCACTTTTAGTTCTAATTACGAGTTTGTCATGTTAAAGTGTTCTGTTGCTGAAAAGATCAGAAATCATGGTGGACAGTCTATTCATTCTTGCCTGTTTCTTGGGAAAATGTTATTAAAGCCAAAAGGTATAGATTAGAAGATATTTAGTCAATATCCAACAGGATTTGAATAAAATGTAGCATCACATTCAATGATAAGAATATAAACATTCACAGCTCTATCTAGATATTCACCGACTGACGATTCTTAAATATCAGTTGAATCCATTGAAAGTGCTTCATTTTAGTACTACAGCTATGTTAAACATGCAATATACCAAGTATGTTTCTCTTCTCTGAAATATATGGGCCAGTTTTACTAAACAGGTCAAATTGGCATGAAAGTGCAATTCCAAATAAACACCGATGGGCATGGAAATTTCTGCAGGTAATTTAATAATAACGCGCAAATTAACCTCAGACGCAGACGCAACTTTCATTTATATATATTGACCAAGTCAATATACCAAGCACAGCATAAATTAGCATAGTCACAAACACAGAATAAAGACGTAGAGAAGCCACAGTACATTGATGAAATGAACATGGCTTGGCAAACGATACGTTTGGACAATGTGTTTTTCTTGCTTTCTGAATAAATAAATGTGTGTTGGAAAAAAACTCTCTCTCTTCTACCACGCGGTCTCTGATTGCAGTAATTTCAAGAGCTAAATAGTTTAAGACATGCTTTATTTGGGCGTTACATAATTGCGCAAATATCATTTGAAGAATGCAAACTAATAATTATTATTAAAGCATTATTTTTAAGGAATATTTAACAGAAAAAATATATATATTTACCATAACGTATTTATCAGAAAAATTAAAAGACACGCAGTATTTCTAAATAAATAAATATTCGATAAAATCATTAATTGGATATAATTTTTTATATTAAATGGGAATCCAGAAAATGTATAGAAAACCTAGAATTTTGTAAAAAATACAACTGAATTTATATCAAGTAAAATATAATCCTTTCACAAATCAATTTTTGTTAAATATCGATGAAATTGTGTTTCATGAAATTCTTTCTAATTAATACATTTTCATTTAACCATTAAAACAGGGTCTAGAAAAATTTAAATGAAAAAAGAAAATGGAGAAAAAAAGAATTTAAAAAAACTAAGTAACACATTAAACAGAATTTGGAGGAAAAAAATAAAAATAAAATAAAACTAATTTCATACAGAATCCATATAGAGAGGACAACCACACTATAAGCTGTGAAAATTGCAACTCTGAGGTTATTCAGATGAATGAAAGTGCAATTGTTCTACCAAAAAAGGTCTATAAAACATGAAGAAAGCTATCCCTTAGCATTCCCATTCATCTCTATGGCAGCTGCATGGCTGTTAATCAGTCATTTTTGCTTGTAGGACAACAAACCTTTGAGCCAATCACCAGAGCTGTGAAATCCCATGTGATAATTTTGAAGAGGGAAAAAAAATTACCTCATGACATTGATTTGCTGATGAGTTCTAGATAATATACGTCCCTCTTTTTCATTCTGACACACTTTTTACTTTGACGCACAGCTTTGCAGTTTTGCTTTTTTCCGTATGACTGAAATACATTTACACAAATATGTGCGAATTAATAAAAATCTGCCTCATATTAAGGTCTACATAAAGTTATATCATTGCATATATTCGTTTTTCTGTTCAAAAACAGCCCATGCTAAAGATTATTAATGCCAGATTATTTCGGATTTATTATTATGTCTTTCAGAAAGCAATTTTGCTGCCAACTTGGAAATTCACAATGATTATTCCCACAATGCACATTCATTTAAGTCGTATTAGCTTCTGAAACAACTCAAAAAGTTATGATGGTCTGGAAAGAAAATATAGAAACTGCAGAATTGCTTTATGGGATGCTCAACATAAAATAAACCTCAGAGATACTGTGCTCACCTCAAAACTACTGGCGAGCAAGTGACAAGGACAAAATCCAGATGGAAGCAGCTATACAACGCACATTCTGAAGCTCCCTTGCGTCGTTTTCTACTTGCTCATCCATCTATATTTCCAGCGTAATCTGCAGCTCTCCCCTGGTGAATGATATGAACACATAAATATCACACAAACATCTGCTTTTCTGTGTCTGACTTCGACATAACCAGCTAAAGCTTGGAAAATCTGCGTAGTCCTTAGGTTGACAGGAAAAGACGTCTGTGTTATATCAAGGTTAGTAGTTTAATCCTCCCCTACATCATTTAACTAGAGCAAAATTGAATGGAAAACCTATTTTTGTTCAACCTATTTCTGTTCTGGAGGCTTAAAGATAAAGTTAGACGTAATAAATCATAGCTTATATGTGTCCATTTTGGACAACATTCATAGACTCACTCAAAGAAGTTTGCCAATCTGTGTACTAGACAGCTTTTTAAACAAATAAGCGGACGAAAATAGAAATCAATAGCAGCATTAAACTAAACATTAAATCAGCTATTCAACAAAAGATTGAAAAATCTGTCCAATTCAATTCAATTCACGATACGATACTTTTCATGATACAATTCATTGCAAAGCAGCTTTACAGAACATTTAAGTTTCTAGATTGTATTTAGTAATAGCTTATCAGTGGTGACTATCTCAAGATGATGAACGGTAAATGTACGGTAAGTTAATGTCGTGTAATGAAATAGACTTTGGTTCTTTTCATTGTGATGATGTAGGCTCACATTTAACAAAAAACCACCAATTCACGATCTCAACAAATTAGAATACTTCATGAAACATTTAAAAAAAAAATTCAACTTCAACTCAAAACACGCTGCAACAAAGAGGTAGACATTCCAATGAATTGATTCGTGACCTTTAAGTGTGACATGAGGAAAATTAGGACAGTTTAGGTTTCATACAACCAAGTTGAAAACATAAAAAGCTGAATTTAACTAAACATAGGCCTACAGTACATTGGTATATAAAAAAAATGTATTAAAAATTATTTAGTTGTTCAAATTAATCAGTTTGCGCCATTGAACGAATCTTCCAACTCCATTTTCAAATCCAAGTTGCAACAAATTTCAACTTCATTGCAAACATTGTAGTTACTAACATAATCTACTAGATTATGCAAAAGGTGTATTCTGACTATGTTTTTGATTACTTTCGGATTGCATTTGACCTAACTTGGAAGAAAATATTTTCTATATATTCTCTGGTATCAATATCATGCATTAAACGTTATGCCAAGAGTTCTTATACTGGGATTCCTGAAAGATCTGCAGGGGATTTGGGAGGTAAAGAAAAGCAAAAAATTGTTTCCATAATTAAAGTCACCTGACTAGTGGCTGGTGTATCCAGGTCCATAAAATTGGTAATTTCACAATATTTTGAGTTTAATATTGCAACTCTGAGTTAGTGAGTATCTAAGTATTATAAAAAAAAAATTAATTACATTTTAAAAATGTCTGAATTGCGGGATAAAAGTTGCAATTACCCACGGCTGAAACAAGCTTTAACATTCTGCACCATTGTAGTTTTTAAGATTTTTTCCACTGATTTCATTATCAAATTCATTAGTCCAGCTGAATCTTACTTGCTCATTTTTTCCAGTCATTATAATTATTAAGATTCCTGGTAAAGATTTTGCTGGGATGGTGATTATTATCTGTAGATGATGTATACCTGTTCTGTAAATCTTGGATTAGACCATCAGCTATCCATCATATGTAAAACCGTCTGCCTCCGATCTTCATAGATGCCAAAAAAAGCGAGAGAAACCAGGTTTCTGGCCACCTCCTCTATTTAAGCGAATAATATACGACTGTGTGCCAATTCACTGAAGCTTTCAGCAGTATCATACAGAAATTAGGATAAGAGGAAGAGACTAAAGGGTATGTGTATGAGAAAATTAGATATACCTGCCAAGAATACTTTAACTCTTAGGAATCTTTTCCTTTAACCACAGAGAGCAGAGAGGACAGATTAATGGGCTTAATTTATGACCTGAAATTAACATTCACACTTTTTCTTCTCATTGTCAAGGGCACAGTACATCATTATTTATCCCTCCCATCTCTCTTGTCACACTGTAGATGTCATACATAACCTGAATATATTTTCCTCCACTACACACCTGGATTATCTGGGAATGTTGACCTACTTCTGCTGCATGTCTCACATGATGCATCAAGATTCAAGGCCAAGCTGGGTGTAATTACAATGGTTTGCTATTGAAGGAATATTCTGAGTCATGTCATTTTAGTAACTCTACGATACTTTTCCAGTGTTTATTAATATTTTGAAATATTGACTTTTTTTATTTACTTTTTTTTTAGTTTATTAAGTTTTTATTTTTTTTGTCTAATTTTATAATTTCTTTATTTTATTAAAACTACATTTAAAAAATGTTTATCACAAAGTCAGCTCAAATCAACAGGATTTGCGGCATAACGTTGATTACTACAACAAAAAATTATTTCCAAGAAAGCAAGCAAAACATCTGGGTTAAAGTGAGCTGTTTACAATGGAAGTGAAGAGGGGGCCAATCTGTAAACATTAAAATACTCACATTTTCATAAGTACAAGTCATAAACCATATGCAAGCCTAATGCAACATGATTTTAGCTAGAAAAATTAAACATTTTTACTCACCGTTTCTGTATAACGTTCTATGCGATTTTTACATTGTTGTTATCATGCCAACAATAAGTAACACTATATAAACATTAAAAAATTGTGCTTTTAGAAAATTATATGTTTCACATTTATATTTTTTAAACATTCAACAACTGGCCCCATTCACTTCCACTGAAAATGCCTCACTGTAACCTCCATGTTTACTTGAAATAAAAAGAGGGGTGAGTCTAATTTTTATTTTAATTTTTTTTTTTTTTTTTTTTTAAGTAAACAACACTGTGGCACAAATGTCACCTGAGCTAAACAAATTATTATTTTAAGAAATCCATCACCTGAACAGCATTTTAATTTATACCAGTACTGCAGTATCAGATATAGATATTGGGAATGCTGGGACGACAATGTTTTGTCAGATACAGACGTTTTTTCCAAGTACTCCTCGCTGCAGACTGTAGCGCGGCGATGTCACGTATGTACGTGACGTGTGTTTACCGCGCATGTGCAGTAACGTATATGTATTTACCGTAAATACGATTGTGCGCCGTACTGACCATATACATATATACTCTATATCTGTATTTATGTCTATGGTACTGACTGTCATTAATGTGCATATCCAGGTTCATTCACTTCCGGATGTTCGTAAAGTATGGTGAATATGAGATATTACTTTTGGTTTCTTAAAAATTTGCGTTTAAAATTGTGAACAACAAACGTTTTACCATCTGCACTATTGGAGCCGACGACTGTACTTTATCTGTTGTAATTTTGACTAGCTCAATAAGAAATATAAGGTGCCATTGAAGTGTAATATTACAATATACACAGTGAAGTAAAGTGCAACAGAATGTTAATATATTGTAAGTAAGATACTACACAGATATTACAAAATAAACTTTAATTCCGTATAATTTTACCTCAAATGAAACATGGTAAAACACGGTTGTTTTCCCCGTCTTTTTTACGTTTATGTTCTTTAATACTTTAACATTTTATTAGAGTTTTCTGCTAAGTATGCACATCGTTTTAACGCACGCACAACGCGAAAACAACTAACGTCATCACGCAATGCAAATTACATGCGCATGCACGGTAAACTCATACGTGACGTACATACATGACGTACGTACGTGACGTCACCGTGCTACAGTCTGCAGCGAAGGAGGTGTCTCGTTTTTTCACCTCTGCCACTTTGTCACACCTCAGACCTCGAATATACACCCTCAACCTCCGGAAGAGACCACCGTGAGGAGGAAGACAAAGTTTATGGAGAATTTTGTTCCATTCACCAGTTCTGCTTCCCTTCAGCTTTCAATTCATCTCACCATGGTAGTCTTGAGATTACAAAGACAGAAAAGATCTATATTTTCTGTGGAACTGCATTCAGCTCTTATTACAGCGGCAAAAAGAGGTTACATTTTATCCCACATATGGTCTGTATGAGTCACAGATACTAAGAAAAGTGACTTTGAATCTACAACAAAACACATGTTGGAGCAACCAATATCTGTCCAAATGTTGTCAAAGTCTAACAATGTTGTCTGAACAGTTTCATATTGAGAGATGGTGTTGATTTGTAAAGGGTTCGCATTTTTCCAGCTAGCACTGCAGTCATGTGGTCAGTATTTTAAGAATATTGGTTTGTCGTGTGCTGTTTTCATGTTCAGCTATGCAGATGATCTTTTTGTCATCACTGTTAGACGTTTGCCGTGGTCATGTTAAGAGCTTGTCTTTTTACTTCATAAGAATTGTGAGTAAAATCTTCATGTTTATTATTATTATTTTTTTATTATTATTCTAGGCAATGCCTTTGCTTTGTTCAGAGACAAACATTGTGAATTTCATTTCATAATTACTATGGAATTCCTTGCATTGTTAATGATTGCTTTTGGACAAGAATTTTTTATATGCCCTGGCTAAGAAAACAATTAAAATTCAGACTGGTAGTATTGCTAGAGACAATAGTCTAGACAATAGTCTTTTTATAATTTTTGTCATCAGTTCATTTTACACTGAGGTCCATTTTAATGGTGCAATAGAGGGTTACTAAAGATGGCTTGCACTGATTCTTTTTGGGTCTTTGTGAAATGTCTCCAACACACTTTGGTTTAAATTCTTCAATGGTTGTGTAAAACAACACCCTTTTTACCTTATCAAAAACAGCCTTGTTCATAGCAACCCGTTTTGGTGCATGTCTCTTTAAATGATACTCCATCCTTCTCTTCTGTTGTTTGTGTATATGGTGGAGTGTTATCATCAAAAACAATAAAAATAATAATAATATAATTGTATACACACACACACACATATATATATATTATGAATAATTAAATAAATGAATCCACTGTGTCCTCAATGGCTGTGACGTTGGGATAAAATGCAGTCTTATTTTCATTTTTTTAATCCAGCTACAAAACTTCTGCATTACTTATGAGACATTGTTACCATTACACCATGGAGGAAATGGCGGAAAGCCAACAACTGGCTAATACAGGACAGTCTGTCAGCGGTCATGGGTGGGTCCAGAAAATCAAACGACTTGATAATTGAACATGTTTAGGTTTTTTGATTAAAAAAAAAAAAAATTGAATTTTTTATCATTGTTGGATAGTTACATTTATGTGCAAACAGGATGTTAAAGTGATTTTTGCATCCAATGTCCCTTTTAAGGTCCTACTGGAAAGAAAATAGTTTCTCAGCAATGAGATTATACTGTAAAACTAAGAAAAAACGAAGCAAAAACGTTTTAAGTTAAGTCTCTGCCATGCCCCCCTAAAATGGCTTGTTTAAACACGCCCCCACATGTCTATGTCACTATGTGGAAATATTTGCGTAATGTCACCAAAGGCGGCGTGGTTTCAGTAACCGCAGTTAGTGTTGAAGCAGCCATGTCAGGGAGATGCTGTGTGTATCTAGAGAGAGAGAGAGAGAGAGAGAGGGTCACACAGTGGAGTCAGCTTAACCGTCTTAACCGTCTGTGTCCCGTTTACTGCAAACACATACAAGCTTCATCACTGTATTTGTCATGCGACTCTCTGCTCCTCTTTCAGGTTTGAACTGATGATAAAACTTATGAAATGATTAACTGTCTTTACATGCATTTTGAAAGATTTAGCTCATGATTATGGAAAGAGACGATAGATTTCCGACAAGTGCTTGCGGTGTTCATCCAATCACGATGCACTGGGTCAGTTGGCCAATCAGAGCAGACTGTGCTTGTCTGAGGGAGAGACTTTAAAGAAAGCAATGAGTTTGAGAGAGGCGGGGCATAGAGGACCTCCAATAATGTAGAGTATTTGAAAAATAATGTATTTTTTAACATTAAAGCATGTCAACATCTTCTGTTACACCAAATACAGAAAATAATGATGAAGCATCATATGACCCCTTTAATATCAAAGCAATATTGATAGACAGAGACTAGTAACACTGTTCAAATGAAAGAAGTTTCAAGTATTTCAAGTAGTTTTATGGAGTATCTCAATACTGCAAAATTTCAATCTCAAAATGAACCCAAACATTTCCCATCAAACTCTTTCAATACCAAGAGATATGAGCTGCTATCCACATTTACTGTAGAGTGTCTATTTTTTCATATCCTATAAAATGTAAGGAGAAACATCTCAAATTAATTCTCCCCTGAGCAGTAAAATATTCCTACTGCAGCTTACTCATCATTAAACAAACTGTATATTTCATCAGCAACCACAAATGCACACTAGTAACTATCAATCGCACTTCATCATGGTTCAACAAGACAAAGACGAAGATGAAGCTCCTGCCGAATACATGTAGCCCTTCTTTTGTCAGGCACCCAACACAGTGACCAGCCAAGTATTCATTCACCTCATACCATATAACACATTCATGTCTAAAATAGCTTAACCAAGCACATAAAAATAAACCAAAGCTTGAACCACAAAAGATGAGCTCAAACAGGTGCAACAGAGTATCTGTGGCAACACATATATCTCTTCGCATCAACTTGCTTCTACGAGGCATTGAATATATTTTAAGAGACGTAGCATTTTTACTGAGCCAGAGCTTGTCTTTCACTGCTCTGCACATGGCTTACTGAGTCCCAAAGGCTTTAATGTCAAATCAAGAGATGAAAATAAAGTGAGGGATGATCTATCATCTCAACAATACACAATGAAAGCGCACCAAAGGGCTTAGAGAAGGCTAATTTATGAAAACAGGCAGCAGTCCTATCCGAAATACAACTGTCACACATTTCCACTTCTTTGGCCTTATGAGGTACTGTAAACCATGAAATTATGCTTTTCTTAAACAGACCTTGTTGAAGTTCACTGATCCTTAAAGCGGGACTGGAGGAGAGTCACTCATTTTACAGCCAGAGATGGAGATGTCTCTGTGTGTGGATTTGAATCAAAGGTCCGCAGACTGTGAGAATAAACTCTTTTGGTTATTTATCCTGCTAATGCAAATTAGTTGAGCAGTCATCCATCATTACAACAAGAAGAACCTTACCAGTGAGAATGTGCAAAAAAAAAACACAAGGAAAGGTTTGCGTGCATTCTTCTTATTCACACATGCACATCTTGGGGTATCCATCATTTTTCAATACCCTTGATTTTGTTACATCCTGTGTAGCTCAAAATCCAAGATAACTTGATTATTGTGGCTATTTTCGTGTAATACTGACTACCTAGTCCTATGGAAAAACGTGCCTATACAAGCATTTTGTGAAACGTTTAATGCAGCATGTTTTAAAGTCCACCGAGTGGTGCTAAAACTAGTACAACTTTTATTTTTATCTGAATGTTAAATAATCACTGTCGTGGATCTACTGTACCATTGTACTCAGAAAATCAACACAGTCTCACTCCCTACTCGTCAAATGTCTGACGCATGGTCAAGGGATCTGGCGTCACTTTTTTGATAGACTGGGTATACCTTTGGCGTTATTTTTCAACGTGCAGGTTACTCCGATAGACTTCTATAGAACTCAGCAGCATTTCAATTTGACGTCTTGTGTCAGCACACCGCAACGAGACTAAATAAACAAAATAAAAAAGAATAGGCTACAAAAAATTCTATATGACAGAGATCGTCTTTATCTGGCCCTCCAACTTGTTTTTGAGGTTTAAAAATCCTCGCAATCTGATATCAAAGTGCTCTCTGCGCAAAGGTTTAGCGCGTTCATCAGTGGTGAGTTTAACAACCCTCAACTGCAGGGAAAACAGCATTCAGCAGTGAGTTTGACCAAAGCAACGCGCAACTGCAAAAAACAGCATTAAAAGGTGAGTTTAACAATGCTCCAAGGCGCGTGCAAGTAAGCAGTTTAACCGTTTTCTTACAACCCATTCTCGCTTATCGCTTATTCATAGTTTATCGCTATGAAATCACGTTCAAGAAGTCTCATTCAGCACACATCGCGATACTTGCCATCAGTTTCCATGTGCCACAGGTTCGGTGAGTAGATGTAATTACGCTCTTTTAATGCCTGTTTTAAAATTTATTCTGTCTTCTTTATTAATCAGATTAGCGCCGTATTGTTTTCTCGCTGTATTATCTCAGTCATCCGAGTTTCCTCATCCTTTGAGTTTCATTGCGTGTAACTAAATGAACACACCTGCTAACTAGTGTGATTAAACTCTGTCGGTCACGTGACGTGCCATAGACTTTGAATATATTAATTTCAGGATCAGATATGTAAATTTGTAGCAAAATCATGGGAACCACGACACGTACAATAGTAACAAATTAAATTTGAAGTTAAAACCCAGGAACGGGACATTTACCATGTTTTTACCTCAGTAACTGTAGTTTTACTATGGTATATTAAACTCACCTTTTAATGCCGTTTTCCCTGCTGTTGAGGGTTGTTAAACTCACCACTGATGAACGCGCTAAGCCTTTGCACAGAGAGCACTTTGATATCAGATTGCGAGGATTTTTAAACCTCAAAAACAAGTTGGAGGGCCAGATAAAAACGATCTGTCATATATAATTTTTTGTAGCCTATTCTTTTTTGATTTTTATTTATTTAGTCTCGTTGCAGTGTGCTGACCCAATACCTCAAATTTAAACGCTGCTGAGTTCTATAGAAGTCTATCGGACTAACCTGCACGTTGAAAAATAACGCCAAAGGTATACCCAGTGCGTCAAAAAAGTCTCTTTTTTTGTTAAACAGAAGAAACTCATACAGTTTTGCAACAACTTTAGGGTGAGGAACTGATAATAATTTTCATTCTGTGGTGATATATCCTTTCAACTGTAATACATTTAAATAGAACATCTTTGGAAAAATAAAACTTGCTTTACAGGGGCATCACCAATGCAGAGGAATGCAGTAAAATGCTAATGTTTTGCAAAAATATCTGGTCACGTTTTTTGTCATGAGTTGGAGACTGAATAACAACTCATGTGATTTTTGCACAGAATAAGCATTGTAACCAATCACAAAATCATGTCTGTTTTTGAGCATGAATGTGCCAACATCTATAACAGTCAATAACACAATCTGTAAAACCCAAAACATGCATGTTTTGTTTCACATCTGAGTGAATGTGTGCCAAAGAAAAATCACGACACTCAAAATAACTTTTAGAACCAAAGCAAAAAGTATTGTCGGTACTATGAAATGAATTAAAATTTGTTACATTACACTGGTCACTTGGAATACAGATGGTAAAAAAGTGAAAAAAAAAGTGAGTGAAAAGTGAAAAGTGAAGTGTACAGCAAATGGCTAAGGTGACAAAACTAGAAAGCTCTTTGGAGGTCAGCGAATTTTCAGTTCCAGAGTAAGCTCTCATTGTCCTGTTTCGTGGAACTCAACAACTAAGAAGACCCAATTATCATGGCTTTCGGGGAATTATTATTAGTATTCAGACTCCAAGACTCCAGAGTCATATGGTTAATATCACTCCTCGCTAGGCTGAGAGATCCGAGCAGTTTCTGTCTCTATCTTTCACTTTCTCCATTCCCTAACGTCTATCCGTGACATGCCATTCATCAGCCCATGCTATGAGTGGAGGTCCGCTGGGACAGAAGCTCCAAACAGCCCAAATGTATCACTATCTGGGACGAAGCAGAAGGACATGTCAATCAGACCGTGGCCAATTGGGAATCAGCATGTGCTTGGCAACAGCATCCAATAATAACATATCCAACACTTCATCATCTTTATTATTTTTAACATTTTATGTTTATGCGCAGAACAGCTGGTAAAACCAGAGTAAGCCCGGGTGGTCTTATTTCAACGCATGCAAAAAGGAGAGCATCAAACACTGCGTAAGTGATGTTTTGGTTGCATAAGATTCTAATGTTCTGCTTTCTCCACCAAGCAAGTTCGTTCAAGTTCTTCCTCAACCAATTACCTTTTCCAAATAAGTAAAAACCAGTCTGAAAATGCATGCTTGTCTAATAAAGGAGTCCATAAACATTAGCATTAGCATTGCCATTCCTCTCAACGGCAGCTGAAGATTTGCTCCAGGCCGACAACCCAGTCCAAATCAAACTTTCATGAATATCTTATCAGTTCAAATCCCTCCCTCTCCAGACAGAGGTATGGTGGTCTCACTCAGGCACACACGTTTTGTCTCCTTGAGCACACGTGAGTTCATCTTCCCTCCACGTGCCATCAACCTTTAACAAAACTGTGTGCTACAGAGTGCTAACTGTCTGGGTCAAACCAAATTCCTTGGTAAATGTTTTCCTTTGCTCTATTACCACTCTTATTCTAATTTTAGCAAGAGGTTAGTAGTTGGTTGAAAGTAGAGGAAAGTACTGACAGATCAGGAAGTGGGAAGCAGTTGGGCTGACAGCCTGAGGTAGGCCGCTTTTACAGTGAGGTAAGCACACTTTGTCTGCTTAAATTACTCTAATATCAACTGTTAGCCACAGTTCAGACCTTTACTTAGTTTTCACTTGTACTACAACTTTAGGTAAGAACCAAAGAGGGTGCAGAAAGTATCCCAGGTCAACCACAATGGTAGCGTTTGGATATGTTCATTTATGCAAAAGTGCATAAAACGGCACACTTGAATATATATTTTTGTGATGAACATGCTGTAAGAAATATGGACCATCACGAAAACAAATGGACACTTTTTTTTCTTTATCTTGGATACTGTATATATAATATATATTGTCCTGATACTACAGTCAAGTAGGAACGTCTCAAAACGATGAGGAACATTGAGGAGATGTGGTCTGCTTCATATAACTAATTTGGCTGATGTCAAACAGCATTTGGCCATTCCTGGCCTGTCATGAATTGTGGCATGGGAAAAACTGCACTGAATCATGGATTGTCAACAATCTTGCGGTTAACATACACTGCTTATTGGATAATTTATCAGATGGGAAAGGAGAAGAACAGCTAGGAAAAGAAAGACAACCAAGGTGGAGAACCTGAATAAATGCCAACGTGGAACACAGCAGGAGAGTGTCTTCCCATACCTTCCCACTGATTCACAAGCTTGGTGGGCCACACATCTCAGCAACAACATGCTGAACAACAGCCAAAACCACAAACGCATACATGCACGCAAACATATAGATCCGGACATTCCTGCAAACCCTAAATCTTACGATCTGGTTCCGAGCCCAGAACTGAACCCCCCCTGATGAGCAATCAAAACAAACACTGGGATATTTGGCGAAGATGACTGAGTGACTCAGTTATGAAGAGGCTTTGCATTATCAACACCTGTTTATGCTTCACACGTGAACGGCAGCAGACAAACTTGACATTATTTACCCAGGTAAAGGTAGTTCATGTACATGAGGTTGCCAAAACAAGAATCTGAACTTCGATTAAATCCATTGATTCATGAGGCATATGAATGAGCTGATTTGAAAGTGAATCATGACTTACAATTACAGCCATAAAATAAACCAAGCTTCACTAACCTCTCTTTTGCTATGATGGGCCGAAACAAACTGTTGTATTTTTGACAAGTTGAGAGAGTGCGAATGCATTTTGCATTTTGACAAAAAGATGGATTAAAGACTTCTCTGAACAAAACAGGCCTAAAACAGATGTTTCCGTCAATAATTCAATAATAATTGAATTTGCATGATGATACAGAGGCCATAAGGACTTTAATAAGGAACACGCAGGTCATTATGTAACAGCACTGGAAATGAAAAATTAAAATAATCTGCAACTTCTGATCATCTGTGAAGATTTTAAAATTACATAATACATCACATAAAAAATGTAGCTAATTTTTAGTATTGTGGTTCATTTGGGTTTATTGTTAGAAAGCTGTCTCCTAGTATTTTCTCAGTTTAATATGTAAACCATCTGTAGGCTGATTTCCCCTCTAAAAGTGGTCTATTTTGTTTGTGCTGACCAGTCTAGCATAGCAACACTGGCTCAGCCAATGACGTGCATTTAAGGCATTGGTTTCACTGACCAATGGCAGATGAGGGGAGTGTTTAGGAAACCTGTTTGAAAGCAGTCCTGGTCTTTGAAATTACACAGAGTGTTAATGCACAAATAGACCAATTTCATGTAGCCGTCAGTTGTGGTGGCAGAAGAAAAATGTTGGAGTGAAACGGGAAACATCCACGGAATAAGAGATAAAATGTATTGTTGGGTGTCAGAATCGGGAATGCAAATCATTTTTATAGAGTACTGTCATCAAAAACGCCATTTGAAGCTAAACGCAAATGTTTAAATGGACAGCCTAACAAAGGAAACCTGCTATGATTACACTACTTTTAAAGCATGAATTTGATTTAAATAACTGGTCTACATAATATTCACATATGCAGTTCATTGGGAACATATTATATTTGCCCTACAGTTACAGCATGAAACACTATTTAAACCTATAACATTTTACATTTAATGTTACCTATTTTGTCTCACAATTATTTTTTGAAAATAATTTTGTATCATCATGCAATGTCAAATTTCTCCAGTTATTGTTAAAAAAAACAAGTTAACAGACTTCATAGCTAGCGTTAATGAAGCAGTCAGGGGGATCTTTCTGCCACCACCTAAGCTCCGCCCACAGGAAAACGTCACAATAGGGCCTTTTGCGCCGCAGAAATCTTTTCAAGAAACTAATTCTGGAACTACCCACTTTTGGGAGTTTTAGTAACGGACTGCCTTTTTCGAGAACCAAATTAGCTCCTGCTCCAGGGCAGGATCTAACCAGCACAACTGGTACTAACCGTGACGTAAGTAGATATTGATTGGCCAGACGCATTTGAAAACGCCCTCATCAGCCATGATTTAAAGCGCTTTGTAACCTAGTGTAAAGTAAACATTGTGTCAACTTATTTCACAAGTATGATCAACAGCAATAAATATACGGACGCTGAAGTGCAGCACTTGTAGCGAATGTAGCACTGCCAGTTATCATTGAAGATTCTTAGTCTTAGATATTCCTCCTTGACTTCATTTGTATACGTTGACATTCCATGTCCATTATTGTGAAACACGACAAAAACACAACGGTGATCACAGCGTCCTCCGTTCTCCTATTGTTAATGTTAATCTTCTTTGTTAATGCTGTTGAACACCGTGCACAAATTACATCACTTTCAACCGGCTTACGTCACGTCCTAGTACACATGGTCATGTGAACGCAACCCTTTAAATGGTACTGGGAAATAGTTCTCGCAAAATCGTCCCAGTACTTTAGTACTGCACATTTAGTTTTAGCCCTAATGTTTAGCCCTAATTTTTCACTAACAGAAAAAGGGTCTATTGCGCACTTAACTTTCAGATAACATATAAGCTTTAAATAAAGCAATAAGCCCAAAGAAGCCGTTGTTTACACTTAATATATAACAGCTAAGAGGCGTTAGCTGTAATAAATGTACTGTAACCACAGGTTTTTCACTGCAAAACCCCCTTAACTGTTATAAATCCGCTGTAAACCACAGCTTCACAGGGCTTATTGGTTTTATTAAATGGTTATTCCATATACGCAGTAAAGTTTCACGGAATAAAACAGAACAAAAAAGTGCAATGATATAAATAAAAACAGTATTCTTCCACCATACAATGTAGAACCTCAGAAGCAGTTGAGGTTCAAACAAAGTGGTTGCCGAGCAACACACACAACAGTAAACAAAAGTGTATGGTTGTAGTGCAATTTACAACAGCTTCGAACGCGGCTCAGCCAATCAGAATCAAGGACCGGAACTATCCGTTTTATAATGTTAAAAACATGATTAGTTGTAAACAACTGCTCAGATGTTACTAATATCTAAAAAGTACAGTCATATGACCAGTCAAAATAACAGACTTGTGACCCTGATCTAAGTAAGAATCATTAAAAAGACCTCCAAAAAGAACCACCATTACTGACAGGAAATCCTCTGCCCTCTCATAAGCTATCAAAATGTGTGCCAACACAAATCCCTCACACTGACAGAGGCCAGTATGTTTTCGTACGAGCCACACGTTTGACTGTTGAGCGTGACGCTAACGGGTCACTTACCGGCATCAATTGAGATCCCAGAGACACACGATAGCCAGGAATTCCCAGAACACTCTGCTCTCTTTCTGAAACACGTACGTTCAGGAACGACATAGGACACAGAAATCTTACACCTTTTGCAGTAAATCGTGAAGTGTGAACAAAACAGGCTGAAAATGTGTTGTCAGCTGTTTTCGGAAGCCTTTTGGCAATACGTAGGCTACCCCAAAAGTGGTAAAACCAGTGGACCAGAAAGGACAACCGGTACTTTGTACTCACATCCAGTCATCCTGAGCAGGATTTATTACTAAACAAGTATTTCACATACAGTAATTGCCATTCTTAGCCAGTTGGCTATTCAAAAACAATCCTGAAACCTTAAGTTACTCAAGCCTTCAAACTTGTGTGATAGAAAAAAAAAAGAGAAGGTCTGTTATTTGTACTCAATTTAAACAACATATATTTGTGTTTACCTGTTTGTTCAGCATCACATCTGTAATGAATGTTTAATTAGTTTGTTGATATTAATATTGCTTGCTGAAATAGACGGAAACCGAATGTGTGCGCCCTCCTGCGGCAAACGAGGGAACTACTAGTGTCATTGAGTGACATTGTGACCAGGTCATTTTACGAATCACATTTTGGTGTGCATTCACATGCACAAGACTGAAGAGGTCAGAACCGCTATGACGGCGGCCATGAGGTCACTGTCTACAAAGGAAGAGAAAACGCCTTCGTCTGTGTGGACTACCAGCTATAAATAGTGAATTATGAGTTGAACAGAACAGTTTTATTTAAATACTGAACCGTAGGACTGAGTAATATTCCACCTTGTGTCTATGTGAGGACAGAAAATAACACCCAGAGTGGTCTGGCCTCTGCTCCAAAACCTCGCCACTTGCTAATAACAAGAATATTCTCACCATGTTTTTCGCTAGCATATAATATTAGCATTTGGTATTGTGATTGTGATATTTTATTTTAGAACAGGGATAAATAGGGTCATCTCTTCTTTTGAATTCCTGTGGTCTCATATGCCTTCAAGCTAATCTAACTTGTTTGACAGCTACATGGGATAAATACTGATTCTGGATTTCTCTGACAGTTTTTATCTTTTTGTTTTTTTGATTTTGTTTAGCTCGTCTTACTTTAATGCAAAACTAAAGAGCATCTGACACGGATTTGAATCAACGCAAAACAAAGAGGAAATAAATACCCAATGTGCGGGTATGTTTTTAATGAATTTACAATGAATTGCAGTTTATGTATCTTCTGCATTTCACAAATGTATTTTCTTGTAACTGCTTCCCCCTGGTGGAGATGCTCTCCTCACTTGGCTTAAAGAGAAATGAACTTCAAATGACATGGTTACTAACACTGGATTCTGGATCTCGTTTCAAAATCAATCAATCCATTTTAATTAGGTAAGGAAATGTATTTTATGTAACTCGTACATAAAATCTCCAAAATAAATTCAGACCCAACAGTCTACGCATCATTTCATCAATGTTTAACATACATCAACAGTATTAGTAAAAAAGCAATAAGCCAAACTCTTATTATTAGTGTGTTTACAGTACATTTATATTATTTTACAACAGAGCACATATCAGTCAGACATGGCAAAAACTGACGGCTGATAATGTGCTTGCTGTGCCAAACCTTAGCTGTCAAGTTTGTATAGATAGGCAACAATAATCGGACAGGCATTTCCAGCTCAAATGCTTTTAGTTTATTTAGTATGAACCGCAAATAAAATCAGGTGTTAACAAAGCTACTTATTGTTTTGTTGTTGATTATTGGAATGTGAGTCACTATTAGATTGGATTTCAAGCCGTTTTTAATCATCATTTGGGAAAAAGCATATTTTTGTATATCCTTAAAGGGGGGGGGGGGGGGCATGTGGGGGGAATGCACTCAGGCCATCCAAGATTATTTTTGGAACAGATCATTCGAACAGATTTGAATAAATTTAAGCATTACATCATTTGCTCACCAGTGTATCCTCTGCAGTGAATGGGTGCCGTCAAAATGAGAGTCTGAACAGCCGATAAAAACATCACAATAATCCACAAGTAATCCACACCAGTCCAGTGCATCAATTAACATCTTGCGGAGCGAAAAGCTTTGTGTTGACAAAAAACAAATCAAATTCTTCTCTTGTGAAAAGTCACCTTGTCTGAAACAGGAGAGAAATATGCATAGATTATGCCCTGTTTACAAGCGGAAAAATAAATAAATCCAAACTGGTCCTAACAGACATGCCAGTGGACTTTGATGTAAGAGGACAACAGGGAATTTTCCAATGGAGGAAGCGTCAGAAGTGACAGTTCAGAGCTAAAATGCCTTAATGATGGACTTGTTTCTTACAAACATGCATCTTTTCACTTTTATAAGATGTTAACTGATGGACTGGAGTGGTGTGGATTACTTGTGGATTATTGAGATGTTTTTATCAGCTGTTTTGGACTCTCATTCTGACGGCACCCATTCACTGCAAAGGATCCATTGGTGAGCAAGTGATGGAATGCTACTTTCTCCAAACCTGTTCTGATGAAGAAACAAACACATTTTGATCTTGGATGGCCTAAGGGTGAATAAATGAATTTCATTTTTGGGTGAACTCGAAATATATGTGAAAGTAATTATTGTGAACAGTACTAATAGCTTTAGGACAAGAAGGTCAGATTGCATAACCTGAGAAATGTGTCAACAGTCAGTCCTATAAAAAGTACAAATGTGAACAGAGTCCAAGAAGCTCATAAGAACATGTTTAGAGAACATAAAATGGAGTTGCTAATGCAATACTGGGTCAGGATACAACTGTACGAACGCCAAGACCATTCTTACTCAAAATATCTGACTCAAGATGATATTCCTCCTTGACTTCATTCATTTAATGAGCCTTCACTGCATGATGAACAGTACATCTTTGCTGAGGTCAAGACAACAGTCTCACCAAGGAGTTTTGAGGAAAGGAAAGGGTGGTTTGTACACTATATTGTATTTATTTAGATATTGTGACCTTTGGTGTATTATCATCATATGATGATTATTTAAAATCCACCGTACAGGGTCCCTGATCTTGGTACTTGTGGTGGTCAGACTCCGGGACTATATTCTGGCTAGACACCTTTGCTACATTCACATGTTGGACGAGGTTGTCAATGCCGAAGATGAAGAGAAGGTTGAAAACCATCATGCATTTGCAGATGTTCACCACTAACAGAGTAGGACTGCCTCCTCTTGACTTGCTGTGGCATGTGCATGAATATAAAAACTGCTTCGCTGCAGAAAGCTGTGTACTTAACAGTGTTAACTATTCACTTTTACCGGGTTAAGATTTGGTGCAATGCTGTGATACACAGTCCCACTACAGACAGAGCACATGCTGATCCAATGCAAGGCTTCAGAATATTGATAGTTGATATCATATGCCTAAAAAAAAAAAAGAAGACACCTATCCAATTTCGATCCAGATTATATCTTGATCTTGTTGTTAGAAAAGCTGTGTGTGAATAAAATGAAAATCTGAACACATTTTGAAGGAGAAAAAAATTAAGTGGTCAGTCACCAGTCAATGCAAGACATATATATTCACATAATATCTTAAAACATCAGCTTGAAGAAATCTAATCTCAAACCCGAGCACAACAGCCAGAGAGAAACTACTCAAAATCTTCTTCTTCATAGGAGTCCCTCGTGAGCTAAAGAATCAAAATTAATATATATATATTTTTGTATATATACATACATAAGCTATTTAATATACATTCTTTATTTACAAGTTATGCAAACAGAATCAAACCGTCGTGACTTTTAATATCAGTGTATTTAAATGTACCCCAGCGTATGGTCGTGGGAAATTTTTGGAAAGCTCGGGGCGGACCGTTGAGGGCGTTTCTAATGAGGAAGAACACATGAGCGGCTTACAGGATGTTCCAGGCAAATGTGGACAGCAGGAAGTACTGCAGCAGGGCTGTGATTGCTGTACAATGACCCTGATCATTCTTCTCCTGCACATCTGATGAAGGAATAACATTCTGCTCTGAAACAGATGACTTTGAGCTCTGGACCGGATTGTTGATCCCAAAAATGAACGAACTGATGTTCACCAAGAGCTTGGTTGAGTTAGCTCCTCTTTGTTTCCTGTAGAACTTAGGAAAAAATACGATTAACCAAACTAAAAAAAACATATACTTAGATTTTGCCTGTTCCATAAACCATTTCTATTGATTAGCATTAGTTTGCTAGACATTATGTAATAGAAATACTTGAAATGATCTTCCAAGAAATGTTGCCACAATAAATTAAAAAAAAAGTGTTTTCCAGTAAAAAATATTTTATTTTTCTGGTTAATAACTGACACATGCCTAAAATTAAAGTGCTGTACTATTTTGTCCAAATAAATAAAAAATTAAAAGTGAAATAATTTGGCTAACAGTAAACTTTAGCATCACAATTTTACATTGTATAGTATGAAAAATGTACATTCGTTGATTTGCTGAAGATAACATTTAACAGTGTTGTAAAATACTATTTTTAAAGAATGTTCAGTTTTCCAATATAGATAAGGTCTCAATATATTTGATACGCCTAGAAATAAAATAAAAGTATAAAATGACTATATAGAATTAAATCAGGTCCACTTCCATCAAGTATATTTATGACAATTAAAATTGCATACAGTTAGTGTTGGCGGTATGGTTATGTTCTGGGCAACACTCCACATGCCTGTCCATACAGCGATGCTTGGACAGAGCGGGGAGAGCAGCAAGACAAACCCCCCTGGGGTACAGAACAGAACCATTGGAAGCATATATAATTACAATTCACAATTACATGAGTTGTAAACAAAATGTGATAGAGACTGCTTCCAATGAAGACACTGTAAAGAAAGAACAAGTTAGATCAGATTACAGGTTCAGTTGGTGGAGTTGGGGTTGGAGGAGGGAGTTAATTGACTAACGTGGCCTGACTGAACTAACGCGATGCTCGATTGTATTCGAATTGCATTATTTAATTTTATCTTATACACTATTGGCAAAATGGGTTTTTCATAAATAAACAATGTATGGGGGAATATACTTAACATTACACGTTAAACGTTACGTTTATATTGCACTCCATTGGGATTATGTATTTTGACGCAGCCCTCTGTTCTTCATTCTTTATGCGCGAAATCCCAAAACAAACATGCAAATTGAAAACATAAAGTCACGTCGAGCTTTATTGTCATTCCACTACATGTGTGGAAAAACAGTGGAAGAAAATGTTGTGTCTCGCAGGAACACGGAGCTGCATAAATAAACATAATATAAACATACAACGCTAGTCTTAAGAACAATTTTTAGACCAACATAGCTAACTATCTGAAGTGGTAATCTAACTATACTGTGCATATACTATAAATAGTTGACTATACATACACATAACCTAAGACAGACTACACGTATACTTTACATAATAACTGTGCATGATATTGTGCAAAAGAGGTATTTAAGGTTAACAAGAAAGTAGTGCAGTATGATTTGTGGTGCATTCACAAGTAAACATTTGTTTTATCTTAATAAGTGCCTCTAACATGAACTGTTTATAAGAAAATGTCTGGTGCATATAGAGAGAAAGGAGTGTGTGTTTTTCTACAGGTGGTTTGTCCAGCCCACTCACTTGTGTAGTACACTCAGAATTGCACAATGTTTCCTTGAAACATTGAGTGTTTATACGAAAGTTCGGTGCATATAGAACAAAGAATGTTTTTCTACAAGTGGTTGGTCCAGCCCACTCAGAAATGCACAATGTTCTTGAGGTTTTTAAGACACCATGTGTGTGTGTATTGGACGGCCCATGTTTTCGCTTTGCAAAACTGAAAAGATTTTTTGGACTGGTTGGAAAAAAATGTGTGTGTGTGTGTGTGTGAGATGGTGATTTTAGTTAGCCATTAGATGGCGACAAGAGACTGTTTACGGGTCAGCAGTAAAGACTTTTAAATTGAAATTGAATTCCTTCAGTACTAGTTCTAAAGCGACGCTGTCAAACTGTTGTATAAATGCAATATCAAACTTGTAGATATGAGATATGGCTGTGTATTGGCACGCTGTGATTACCTACGCCCAGGGTAGGACTTAAAGGGACAGGGCCCCTGGGCTTAAGGTTATGTTTGGGCCCTATACCTACACTACAAATGTCCTCAAACAGAGCACCATTAGGGAGTAACACAGAATACACAAACATATGATTTGGGGTTCTTAAATAGTACAATTAATATGCAATATGTAAGGGCTATAGTTAAAGTTTAAATGTAATATTAAATGTTCATTATAATATAATAAACAAGGATGTGTTATCTCAGTTGAGAGATTAAAACCCTGAGGGGAAAAAATCCAGATGTTGGCTTATTAGTATAATAAAAAGTTATTGTCATATTTGTGTCCTCTTATGTCAGGTCCTCATTTAATCAATTAATTAAATCGAATAAAAAGACATGCTGGCTATTAACTATTAAATGAAATCACTATCAGCAAAATAAGATGCTTGGATGGATTGTGCATACATTTTAAGTTTAAATATAACTTTTTAATGTAGAAATATTAAATGATTGCACAAATTAAATAAGCTACTTTATTTATATATGTAAAAACAGCCACCAGTGGGTTGGATGAGTTAAATCAACCGATTTGTTTAAAAAGCTGATACATAACTTTGAAAATGACAAATGATAAAAACTAGTATGATATTGCTTATTTATATTAATATGAATACAAAAGTTTTTACAAAATCTGTAAATTATAATTAACTTGTTTTATTCAATTTTTTTACATCATTATAACATATTAATTTATTACAATTATGATTTTAAATATGTGTGTAGAATTGTTTTCATTATTATATATATATTTATTAAAATATTGAGGCAAGTATAATGAAAAAGAAATATGTGAATAAATAAATTACATATAATTCATTTTTCAGATATTTATTTATTTATGTTTGGCCAGTTATTTTGTGGTAACGACTGACTGTACGTTAATTCATATGTAGGTGTTTTATTGACTAATAACATGAGTGATTCATAAACTGTCATGTTATGTAATCATTACAAGATGATCATTTACCTCTGGCCTGATGGTACACTCCATGTTATAAAGCAAATCTTTTTTCTGTGAGGCTGGCAGACACCACCCTTCTCTTGGTATCGAGTTCACTCCGTAAATGTTTTGAGTTGAAAAAACAATCGTTTTCATAAAGCACCATTCCAACACTGGGATTTCTGTTCCCCGTGGGAAAAGGGAAGGAATAAGGTATTCAAAACTTTGACTATTATTTCTATCCCTCAAAATGAAAACAGAAACACAAACAGTACTCCAGTCTTTCTGGGAATCATTTTGCAGTTTGATATTTAACAGGAGATCAGTGGGACGTCCTGAAGAAGATACCATATTATCATCGTCTGCAACCAAACTGATTCTTTCAGGAGAATTCTCTGACACATAATAAAAATGATCATAATAATTATAATATATATATATACATACACACACACTATACTATACACAAAACATTGCACAAAACTATTTTTTTTTTTTTTTTTTAAGTTTTTATTTTATTTTTAAGTTATATACACACACACTCTCGTAAAAAATCATATCAGAATTTTTGGGTCTAAAACAACAACAAAGTAAATATTGGTGACTTTTTTTGTGTAATAACATTTAATATCCTATTTTTTCACAAGGAGAAAACTAAAACGTATTTGTGTCTAAATAAAAAATAATAATTTGCAAAAAAAAAAAAAAGGGCAGCAATTTTAACATAAAAAATGGATAATATCATAAAATAATTAAAAGTATTGTATATGGTATAATAAAAACATTAGATATTCAAAATTTTTATAAAAACTAATGATACTAAAATTACACTTGCAGACGACTTTTTGTCATCTAAATGAATGTGAATTGGTTCAAATTGTCAACCATTGTGCCCTATTAAATGTCAAAGATGTAAATACATACGTTGACTTTGCTTTCTAACACCTCCAGGTTCAAGCCACAGTCCAGAAGTTTAATTCCACCAAATGTTTGGAAAGGTGTAAAATACAAACACTGAGCCAAGGCCATAGGAGTACCAGCTACAGACGATATCAAAGACACACCAGACTGGTTAAACATGTTAACTTACGAAACACAAACCAAAGAAATTACATACCCAAGCTCAAATAATATTTTGATATCCATTTCTGACAGAAATTAAGTTAAATAACTGCATTTCCTTTCTTTTCCATTTTTTTTATTATTATGTTGTATAGTTTGTCAAAATAAAGGATACTTTTTTTACAGCCTAGTTCCTCCCATTAATGCTTATATAATGTTTTTGTACTCATTAATGTTTTATTTGTTATACTGCATACCACTGGCTGTTCCTTGAGGGCAAAGCTGTGTTGAATAACTAATCTGACTGATCATGGTGAGTTGGAAGGTCAAACTGGTGAGTGTTTCCTCTGAACAGGTATTGCCTGCAACAAAACCATTTTGGGAACCGTCATATTGGCAAGTCATCCTTGACCAAATCATAAAATGGTTTTACTTATATTACAAGCTAGAATTTCAGAGAACTCTTCAGCAATGCTTACCTGTAGGTTGACAAGTGGTTAAAAGCAGGTTAGGGCTGGAACTTGATGTTGACCAAGTGGTTGAGGCACTAAATATAGTGGTAGTATGGGCGTTAATGGCAGTGGACTTGGTAGTAGTGATAATGGCGGTGGTAGTAAAATTGGTGGTAGTGGTAATGGGGTGGTAGTTGAATAGTGGTAGAGTTAATAGGGGTGTTAGTAGAATTAATGGTAGTGGAAATAAGGGTGGATGTAGAATTGGTTGTAGTGGTAATAGGGGTGGTAGCTAAATTGTTGGTAGTGATGATGGAGGTGGTAGTACAATTGGTAGGTAGTAATCATACGGGTGGTAGTAGAATTGGTGGGAATAATAATAGGGATGGTAGTAAAATTGGTGGTAGTGGTAATAGGGTGGATGTAGAATTGGTGGTAGTGATGATGGTGGTGGTAATAGAATTGGTGGTAATAATAGGGGTGGTTGTGGAATTGGTGGTAGTGGTAATAGGGGTGGTTGTAGAATTGGTGGTAGTGATGATGGTGGTGGTAATAGAATTGGTGGTAATAATAGGGGTGGTTGTGGAATTGGTGGTAGTGGTAATAGGGGTGGTTGTAGAATTGGTGGTAGTGATGATGGTGGTGGTAATAGAATTGGTGGTAATAATAGGGGTGGTTGTGGAATTGGTGGTAGTGGTAATAGAGGTGGTAATTGAATTGGTGGTAGTGGTAATAGAGGTGGTAATTGAATTGGTGGTAGTGGTAATGGAGTGGAAGAAGAATTAGTGTTAATGATGGTGACGGTGGTAGTAGAATTGGTAGTAATAATAGGGGTGGTAGTAGAATTGGTGGGGGTGATAATAGGGATGGTAGTAGAATTGGTGGTAGTGGTAATAGGGGTGGAATTAAAATTGGGTTGGATTATCAAGTGTTGTTGTGTGTTGTAGTAGCACCTCAATTATAAATGCTGGTTAAACAGAAGAAAACAAAACCATTTAGAGCAGTGCTATTTTTAACCACTTTAAATAACAAAATATCTGACCCAACAGCTACACTCTTAAAAATAATGTTTTTTTGTTGTTGTTGTTGTTTGTTTTTTTTGTAATTGATTGTTCCATGAAAAGCTTAATCAATTATTTTTTCCTTTTCAAAAAATGTCCTTTATACTAGAAATAGAGACATCAGTAGTATTAGACTTCAGTCATCAAAAAAGATGCCATTAAACAAATTTTAAAAATATACTGTCTTTTTGTTGTTTGTACATTAATTTGAAGATTGAATGCAAAATTTATATTGAATAGATTTTTGTTGTAGTGTTAGAGATTTTCGAAGGTCTGGATGGGGGAGCTGAAAATGTGTAAAAGTATAGATTTAAATTAAAAAACATTATAACACCCGCCCTACATCTATTTTTCTGAAACTTAATCTGTAATAATCCCTTACCTGAAAGAAATATGAGCAGCAGCATAAAATGATTCAGCATCATCCCATTTATGATCCAGGTCTGGATCTCAGAAATATCTAGTTATGACAAATTTGGTAATATTTAGTATCCTATAAGTAGCTGTGCATGTGTTGGACATCTGTTAAAGATACTAGCTTGATTTTTGTTGTTGTTCTTGTAACTTGACTGTAAATACTGATCATACACTGAACACAGATGCTACCAACATTAAATGGTAATGATGGTTTAACGTTAAAAACGCACTGTGAGATTATTACTGACAGTGTTTTGGAATGGAAACAGAAATGTGCTACTCAAGAACGTCCATAGGAAAAGAATAAAGCTGAACAAGGTGCAAAGGTTTAACACGTTAATCTGTGTAAGCTAATAAAGCTTTAGAACCCGTGTATCCATGAGAGAGGATGCACGCCTAGAAACCTCAACATAAACTCTGCTCCCTTGTTGGCTACTCATGAACTGAACACTTGTGTACTGGTGAGACCTTAAAAAAATTAGAACAGTAGCCTATGTAATACAGTTTTAACATCTTAAACATACTTTTTATGAGTTTCTTATATTATTTTCCTTAAAGGAGTACTCTATGTTAAGTGTCTTAGTGATTCTGCTAAATAACTGACAACATCTATACGTTTACATATTATGACATCTTATAAAGAATTACAGAAAGCAAAAACAACTGGTAGATCATAATGTCAGCCCTTAAATTGTTCACCTAACAATTTAAATGTTATCATTTACTCACCCTCGTGTTGTTCCAAACCTGTAAGAATTTCTTTCTTCTGTTGAACACAAGATAAGATATTTGGAATAATTTGGTAACCAAAAAGTTGACAGTAACCGTTGACTTCCATACTATGGGAGTCGATGGCTACCATCAACTGTTTGGTTACCAACATTCTTCAAATTTTCTTCTTTTGTGTTCAATAGGAGAAACTCGTTTTTGGGTGAACCGTTGCTTTAAGCAATTCGCCAACCTTAGTTAATTATCTGCTGAGCATTCCTATTGAATAATAACCTTGGTTGTTTCATTCAGAGAAAGATTTTTCAATCTTTATATTAAGTCAAACCAGAGAATTAATCCAGAGCAAATGCAACTTTACCATCGATAAAGAGGTGAGGAATTCCAACAGCCATCTGGCAGTAATGTAAACATTTTTATTTACTTTTTTTTTAAATTCTTATTACTTTATACATTTTAGATTTGTTACATAGTATTGCAACCTCAAACAACACCATTAGTTGATTTCAGTCTATTTATTCGAAACAGACAAAAAAAAAAAAAAAAAAAAATCTGATCATTTTATTGAAAGCTGATTAGTGGAAAAGAGCAGAATACGTCATGTGCACTATCTTAGTAAATGGACTTTTGCTGTGGTTCTTCACACATCATCTGATTCCTCATCACTGGGGTTACATTTCCTAGATGTGCCTAGATCCCAATGAATTCCTTATGAATACAACTCGAGGGATCTGTTAAACAGCATGTTCAATTGTGGTGGAAAAACAGAAAGAGATTACAAAGCCAGCAGTTCAAACCTAAGCAGAAACGGACATCAGTGACGTCTTGATCTGGGCCAAGAGCCAGTGGATGAGAAGATTGACAACAAACATCCTTTAACGAATCTGATCTCCTCATAGGCTCAAAACACTTAAGTCAGGTAATCATAAAAGCGGATGTGATTGAAGGAGCCATCAGGAAGAGAAAATAAAGACACAAATAAGCAGCCGACAAACTATTGTTCTCCAGCAGTCTCTTATTTCTTCTTTTTATCTTGTGTGCTGGTGAACCAGGCGTCCAGCAGCTTTTTGCTGTAGTAGATCTGCCAGCCATGCACTTGAAGTGAAATAATTAAAACTAAGTACATTATAGAAACAGCAGAAAAACCAAAGATGAACCTATAAGCTTTGCCGTGCCGATAAAGCTGCTGAGCCACAGGGAACATCTCCATCCCTCCATAAAGAACAGGACCGACACAAAAAAGCCCAGCGCTGATCATTGAGATGACCAGATAACTGATGTTGTTTTTTGGCAAAGCCATGAAACTGAAGACCGTAGGTATGATGCTCAGAAGATACGTGTATTCCCATTGGTACGGAGAGGCCACCACTTTATGGGATACTAAGTTCAGCTGACTGACCACCACCTGTGCTGCTACAAGCAACCAGACCACAGCATGAGCAATGTTCAGCTTCTTGATCTCAGACTTCAGGGCCACACTGAGGGGATTAAGAAGGGTCAGTGCAACAGGATCACAGTTACTGCACTTTTTTTGTATTTTTAGGGGTTTGTTCCTCATATATATATATATATATATATATATACACCCCCTATCATGTCTTAATATATTGGATAACATGTTCTAGTTTTCATTCATTTATTGTTGCTTTCTTTTTTGTTTATTTTAAAGCATTTCACAACTTGGGTTGTACTACAAGTGCATTACGCCATGTTTTTTTTTTTCTAAAATAAAAAAGTGGATTTTCTTTTTATTCGTTATTATTATTATTATTATTATTATTATTATTATTCAAAGACTAAGTACTGCACCACCGAAATAAGCAATGTTGCTCACGGGACACTGTAAATACAAAACACAAATATAACGATTCATATTTTTACATTAACATCAACACACGTACCTCATCTGATAGTGTGACGCCACGCGCTCGCGGTGTTGAAAGTCACTTCCGTCTGTTCCTGTAGCGCGCGGTCCTGACCGTGATGCCATGGTAAACCTCCACAGTCGACAACCTGAGGTTAAAGTAAACTAGGTAAATTTTGAAGTTTTACAAGATGGAAACTGTGCCTACACTCGCGTTATGGTTTAAAAAGCGTATATGAGGCAAGTTATAGCCGACGCCTACGTTATAAACCGCGGGAAATCAGAAGAGTTATCCTTATACGAAATTTACGTCACAATTTACTCTCCCTCTGTTGTTCAAAAATAGGTTGACCTGCTCATTCTTTTTAATTGCATTTTTCCACAATGAAAGTGAATGGTGGCTGTGACTGTCATTCAAACATTTGTGTTTGCGAAAATACATTAATAATAATATATCGCTTAAAAAATAAAAGTAAAATTTACCACAGATTATTTTAAACTATTTCTACCATGATACTACAACATTTCTCGCTTGCATGCAAAATTTAAAATAGTTTCCGTAAATACTCTCCATTTTGTCTAAAATATCGATCCAATTTATACTAAAGCAGTGCAAAACCTCCATTTCCGCAATCGAATTTGCCTACTGTTTATCCTATTTTAGCTAAGCACAGACGTTTTTTCTTCTACTTCTTCTCTGTAGTTTTTGTTTGTTCACGACCTTGTACTGAACTGTAAAACAGGCGGTTATATATTCACCCATGCGTAGCACGATGTACCTGTTAGATATTATAATAACTATAGTTAATTATTACTTTACAAATAATTACTGACAATGCATTTTTTTTATTCTAATGCAATGAATGTTTATATCACAGTAATCACTCAATCCAACTTCTACTGCTTTTGTTAATGCTTCCTACCGGTATAGTGACAATATTATTTATACGAGGCACAATACACGTTCATTCACAGTCATAATCGGTGTTACAAAAAAGAAGACAGTATATATCATACTTTTGAACACCAATACTATTAACCTACCTTATTTGAACATGAACCAGCAAGCAAATTCATACACACAGTAGAAACGTGAGTAAAAGTATCTCTTCTTCTAAACGTGCGTTCGCCTGGACATAATGCAATATCGCCCTCACTGACGCGGAGTGGGAACAATGATTTGGAAAAGACTTTCTATATATTTTCATTAAGATGACTGATACATCGTATGAACATACTTGCTTATTAAATTATGCATTATGTTAATTAAATCATTATTAATCATTTGGCATTGCTGAGGTTTCCAGAAATTATACACTATTTAAAAGCAGCAGCTCAGTGTGAAACATCCATAATCCCATAAATAATGGTCAACATAAAGATTGAAAGCAGGGATTTTTTATTGCTTGTGGAATTCCCTAATTACAAATCCACACACTTTTAGACGATTCAATTTATTAAAAAAACAACAACAATGACATGAAATCTTTACTCCATATTTGTTTAACAGTTTAGCAACATTGTCAAAAATAACAAATAATAAATTCCTTCTTTTTTGTGTCCCACCATCTTTTTGCACATATACAAATTTAGTCATTCAGTAGTATAACTAAAAATAAATTACAGAGAAGTTCCTAAGACTATTTGAATTTAACTTAGAGTGTCCATGTGGCCTTATCAACTTATTTTGTACTGATATTGTACTTATTAACAATTATTCAGTACCCTTAAGTTTGTTTTAATAAACAATGATCTGACCTACTCAAATCTGTTGGGTGTGAAATAAAAACCTACATGTAAGGTTCAGGACATTTCAGATATGTATTTTAATTATGTTTTTAGTTAATAAGATCACTGAATAGCAAAATCTTAAAAATATAACACGTATGTGCTCACATACTTTCTTGAAGTTCATTGAGATGGCAATGAGAATCTAAGACAGCAGAAAAATAGTGCATATCTAACAATCTGAACATTCTTCATTATGTCAATATCACATCATTTTACATTGATATGTAGTAAATGTGAACCCATCTATATAAAATCAATATACTGTCAAACAATAGGAAATATGTAAATAAATAATGTGATAAGAGTTCTAACAAAGTGCTAACCATATGGATGTACGGATAATGTAAGATGCTGCAAGACTGTTTCAAAATATGTAATTATGTGTATGCATAAAACACACTACATACTTTTCTATTCACGTAACAAGTGGCTCTGTACTGATGGCACATACAGTTTACTTTAGGAATATGTAGCACTTATTTTATATGAGTGATTTTTTTCTTTCTTCACAAATTCACATGGGATATAACAAATATCCAGAGAATGATGAGTGGACATATGGACCAGCATAAAGTCCTGCAGCTTTGTCTGATGGTAATTGGATATGAACAGTGTCTCCAACTTGTAAGGGCAGCACTGCACTACCTGATGCCTGATCCAAGTAACTTTTTTTGTATTCATCATATGTATACATAACTGGCTCATTGTTCCTGTACAATGCCACCCATACATTGTTTCCTTTGCAATTAACATGGTAGACAAAGTAGTAAATTCCAGGTATTTTGCAAGTGAAGATGCCAGTTTGAGAGTTGTAATTTTGGTTGCCATTATATAAAATCTTGTTGAAAACAACAGGTTGCCCAACTGGAGGAAATGGTGTTGTCAGCTGAGCTGTAAAAGCAGGCATCTCTATGCCATTCCTACCAATAATGGCTCCTCCAGGCTTTTCTTTCTTATAACCACTTTTTGCCCCATCTATCCCAGGACCTGTCTCAGGAAGGATTTGCCCAATAAATGGAGATTGAGCAGGATGTCCTGGTAGGCCAGGTGGGCCAGGAGGACCAGGTATTCCAGGTTGTCCTGGGGGCCCTCCAGGTCCAGGTATACCAGATGGTCCTATTGGGCCTGGAAGCCCAGGTTTTCCCTCACCTGGCATTCCAGGTTTCCCTGGTGGTCCATATTCCCCTTTTTGTCCTGGTAGACCAGGTGGGCCTATTGGTCCTGCTGGACCCATTAATCCTGGGATTCCCATGGGTCCTGGATGACCTTTTTCTCCTGGGAATCCAATTTCTCCTTTTGCACCAGGCTTTCCAGGGGCTCCAGGTAGTCCAGGTAAGCCGTTATGTCCATATTCACCTTTAGGTCCTATGGGACCTGGTAAGCCTCTAGGTCCTGGCTGCCCCAATTCTCCTGGGAATCCTGGCTTGCCCGGATGTCCTGGAGGCCCAGGTTCACCTTTTGGACCAAGTTGTCCCTTAGGTCCTACTGTACCACCCTCTCCTTTTTGACCAGGGAAACCAATGCCTCCAGGTTGTCCCAAGTGACCTGGAGGGCCTGGTAGGCCACTTGGCCCAGGTTGTCCAATCATTCCAGGGGGACCACCATGACCCTTTTCACCTTTTGGGCCTTGAGGGCCAGGCAAACCACCATGCCCTTTGTCACCTTTAGGGCCGGGATATCCAGGTTTGCCAAAACCAGGCAAGCCTGGGTTGCCAGGTAAACCAGATGGACCTGGCTCGCCCCTTCCACCTGGAAGACCTGGTTTCCCTGGCAAGCCATCCAGACCAGGTTTGCCAAAGCCTGGTAGTCCTTGTGACCCTGGAGGTCCTCTTTCCCCTTGGAACCCAGCCAATCCTTGTTCTCCAGGTGCACCAGGTTTACCTTGGCCTCCAGGAGCCCCAGGTACTCCATTCAGTCCTGGTTTGCCAACTCCTGGAAGTCCTACTTGTCCTGGTGGTCCTGGAAGTCCAGGAGGTCCCTTCAGTCCTGGCAGTCCTGGTAGGCCATTCCCATTTTCACCTTTTGGTCCTGGAAAACCAGGGATTCCAGGGAAGCCCTTCTGTCCAGGTTCTCCACGAGTTCCAGGTTGTCCTGGAAGTCCTTGTGCACCTGGTTTTGAGACACCTGGTAAACCATGAGGCCCGGGATGACCTGGAGGTCCTGGCATTCCTATTGGCCCTTCACCACCAATTGGTCCCAGCTCACCCTTCGGTCCTGGTAAACCTATACCTCCAGGTTTTCCTGGTAAACCTGGCATTCCTGGCTTTCCAAATCCTGGAAGTCCTGGTGGACCCTGAGGACCAGGTTTACCTGTAGGTCCTGGGATACCATGACCAGGAAGTCCTGGAGGGCCCTTAGGCCCTGGAAGTCCCATTGGTCCAGGCTCACCAGGAGGACCTTTCTCTCCTCTTGGAATGGTTTCACCTGAAAAAAAAAAAAGATGTAACAGTCATGGTCAGAGTAACTTAAATTATTCATAAACTACACAATATTTGTATATCTAAAAGTCAAAAGAAAATTTAATATATTTTGGTCTCTTGAACCAAAATATATTAAATATGAATCAATTGTATTATTTTAACCTTTTTAGTGAATACAAAAGAGCTGAAATTAGAATTAACTAATAATAAACCACACAAACATCCCAAACCTTATTAAAATCTGATGGCAGGTGTTTTTAATAGTTTAACATGTCAGAAAGATGAAAAATGCTTTCTATCAGTACAAAATAAAAGTAAACTTTGTCAGTGCACTGTCCGTCTGATGCAGTTTCCATTATCAGAAGTGTCTGAAGATGTATGCACACACTGTCCATGTCGAGCCAATTTTTTGTGATCGTGTGGACAGTCAGCATACAACAGCACAGGTGTGAACTGAATGTTGAGTTATAACGAGTCTACTAGGTGGAACTGCATACGTCAAACTCGTCCATCCGTGGTTGGGTATACTTTGAAAGCTGTGGAGACACAGCTGTGCACAAGATGGAACGTGGAAAGTGAATTATAGCCAGGCATTTACCTTTTATTTTAAATTAACCTGTGGAGTGAATTTTGCAAGCAAAGTAATTATTTAGGAATTTGCTAAATAACAAACCTTTTCCTAAAATAGGTTTACCCATGTGCATGGGTATCTGTGGACGTTCTTTTGCATACTGTGGAAGCAAAGGCATCTCATTTCCATATGGTAAGTGTGGTGTTTCCTTTCCATGGTAATGGTGTTGGGTTATTTGTTGGGGTATCCCTTCATTGCCATGTGACAGAAGAGGTAACTGTGGCAGAGGCTGGTGCTGTTGGGGCATTGGTTTGTGACCATAAAATGCCCCTGCATGGATATGATGTAGCAGACAGAGGTGCTCCACCAGTACAAACAAGCGGGCTGAGAGGAGAGGCCCAGCCATGTCCTGTGAAATAGAGAACAGGAAAGAAGGTTAACTGTCTAGGAAAATGCTAGCAGTACCCTTAGACCAAGTGTAGTGGAAGCAATTCTATGCCTTGCACGTTGTTTTAGAGAAGAAAGTTGACACACATAAAGACATGACTGAGTAATCAACTATTGGTTCTATAAATATAGCATATAATATGTTACTCTGACAAAGTCTGCATTGTCCCTTCAATTCAGGGCTGAACAAGCAAAAGTCTTAATATTTTTGAATCGTGTAAATAATGAAAACAATTTAAGGGCAGAAGAAATTACCCCCAAAATTTAAATCCGCATCAAACAAACAACATTAGAACCTTCTAACAGTATATGGACTATATTATTTTTTCTTAGAACAAGAAGATATAAATATATTCATTTACTGGTGACTTGAAATATCCATTTACAGATCTAGAATGCATTTTTCCATAATGATGACCTGATTGCACATTACCCCATATTTTATGGAAAGAGCTCAGTTTTTGTTTTTTAAATGCACATTGAAGTTAATAATATTTGAAGTTTCTTAATTCAGTCACTCATTAAAAATAATGAGTTTGTTTGTATTAACATAGACTACATAGGCAACACATTTGTTATACTTAAACATGACCACTAGAGGTCAGTAACTGCTCACATATGAATACTGTTTGGCTCACTCAAGGGGTCTTAACTATACACACACCATCTGACTGCAAATAATCCTGAGCAACTGCTTGTGAAATCAGTTTGCTTTCTCCAAATCAAAAGAAAAGGCAAACTGTTAGGATTGTTTCTTATCCCATTATTGAATGTTTTGTATTCACTGTTTTGTGCCCCATAAAGCTTAAAAATGATCAGAATTTATAATCACAAAAATGTAGACTGCCACCATGTGATGCCATCTTAATGAAACCTTGCACTGCAAGTAACACAAATGCAAAAAATGTATGCATTATCATGCCGTCTAATAAGCAGAACACTAGGGCACAAAAAAAAAAAAAAAAACACTACAGTATTTCTTACTTTTTTGCTAATTTTCTCTTCTCTTGAGAGCCACATCATTTCAGATCTGTCCTGAAACTGTGATGAATGGGAATCCCAACCACTCAGTTACAAAGTGTTGGCTTTTTAGCACCCAAAAGCCGAAAGCCGTGCTAAAATCCAAAACGTGAGCCTAAACCAAAGCCGACCCCAGAATGGAGGGGGCATCCTGCTTTGATTGAGCGTGGAAAAATCTTAAAAGCTGGAATGCTTTTTAGGGAGTCGGTTTTTTATTCTAATACATGGAGACATATTGGGATCAGTGTGCGGGTGGGATGCCAGAGCTTTGATTTCCTTTTGTGAGCTACTGTAAATGGAGATCTTGACTGATCGAGCTTGAATAGAACAAAAATACAAAGTAACACATAAACCATTTTTCTTGGGATGCTGCAAGCCAGGTTGACTGTGACTCCAAAGATACTTTCCACCTCTTTCACATCTCTAAACCTACTCCAGTATCATCTGTTCAAACCTTATTCTGTATTCAGTTCCTCTAAGGGATAGTGTAGACCTTTAATATGGTATTAATGTAGGCATTTAAATAATAATAGTAATAATTATTTATATATATATATATATATATATATATATATTTTAATGAATAAAGAATTATTTGGAAAATGGATTAAGCAAGAAACTGGCCAAAGTTTTTGTAATAGCATTTTAAAAAAATTATAATGTATTATTTATTGCTAAATTTTAATCATTTTAACTTAACAGTTCTATAAGTATTTGTCATTAGTGTTTGAGTCACAACACTAACCGGCTTTTGGGGGAAAATGGGGGTTGTAACCCCAGACGGTAGCCCCCTATTTTGGGGGGTCTTTGATCATATGGATTCAGATAATAATTCAAATATTTCATTTATTCAATAGACAGTCATTTTAAGGGGTATTCTTTTCATAGGCTACATCACATCCTTCGACATTCATTCATTCATTAGTTCCCTCATTCATTGGGCACCGAACACAAACCAAACATTTCATTCCTCAGAAATGAATTTCATTCCTCAGTCCTCCCTAATTTATGACTCCACCCAGTGATTTGTTTTCAGAGGATCTTGTGTCATTCTTAGTGCTGACTATGTTCATTCTAGAACTCTCACTTTAGAAAAACAACTCTTTCTCTGTGCTCGACTAGACTGGCAAGCCAAAGGGAATGTCCATCCAATGTTCTATATCCAAAAATGTTGTGGGCATCAAAACAGCCTAATTCCATTGGAACATTTCTCAGTTACTGCTGGCCATGTCTGAAAAATATTAAGTGATACAGAATACCATAATCAATAGCTCTTATTTCCATTCGTGGTACACACCCAGCATAAATTACCAAGGAGATGCCAAAACAATCTCAAGTGAAGCAGTTCAGGAGAGGTCATGGGGAAAAAAACATGGCTCCTAAAAGCTTCCGTTCATTCTGAACCCAACAACTCACAACCTGGCCTGGTTGAATTTCCATGCTCATTTATCAGATTCACAAGGCTAAAACAAGCTTCTCACGTTGTTTCCTCCGGCCTACATTTGGATGTTCAAGCATGCCAGAAAAAAAAAAATTGGCACTGAAGCCAAAGGTCAAACGAGAAATATGTTGACAGGCGAGGGTCAAAACCACAAGGACAAGCAACCGACACAACTGCAACTCTACATATCCACTGCAGAGAGCAGAAACCAATGTTTTCCTCCACTCTATTGGCCAAAATTTATAACCGCAGCGTTTGTCTCCTTGGTTTCATGCCACAGCTCTGTTATCGCCCTGCCCCGATTCTAATATAATCAAATTTCCATTCCTGCTTTTCTGACTGCTTCCAGATGTTTCGCTTCAATTCACAATAAACAAATAAAGAAGAGCATGCTGGGTGCCAACCATATAACCAATGTTGGCATGATAAGGTTATATGCTCAGCCCTACATTCTTTTGAGCCTTTCTATGATTTTTGCCAGTGGTGTCTATTTATTTAAAGAAAAAGCATTAATAATAATACTAATAATAATAATATATTAGGTTTTTTTTTAATATAAAGATAATTTGCCTAATTTGTTACCAAATGCCATTTAGTTAGATTTGTTATGAAATGTAGACATTTTAAATGTAACTTTTGTGTCCAAAAATTAAACCTAAATCGGGGGCTCATCCGAGATCTGAACCCACTACTTTTTGCACTGAAACACTTTCAGGATTACCATGTTAAATAAAAACAAAAGAATATGAAAACTTAACTTTGTATATCATGAATTTGTTTATAGAACACACATTCATCTACCTGTCATGCTTTAAAATACTGAATAGTCTAAATATTGTTTATTGTAAAATGTGAAGTGTCAAACCCAAAAGCAAGCTAGCATGATCAAACTCATTGTTTGCAACTGGCTGTATGACTGACTGGGCAGTAAATGTTTCTAGCTAATAACTGGAGGATATAAAAGTTGAACTGTCCATTAAGGCCCATTTCAATATCAAGATGTTTGTCATATTTTTGGAGAGAAAAGAATAAATAATTTTAAACTGACATTCGATTGGAAATCACTTTAAAACGATCCACTAAATTACAAATAAATAGAAAGTCCATGGAAAAGTCATATAAAATCATGCCAAAAGGGAACCCTGCACTTTTCCCCCAGGTTTCTCAGGGGTGATAGTCAATTAAATATAATTACCAGAAGACACTTTGGATAAGAAGCATCTGCAACGTGCCAAGTGAAACCCAGTGAGATGGAACGGACACAAAAGAGGCTCCTTTTCAAAGTAGCACTGATAATTTGTACAGATGCATTCCTGTAGTTCAAACCTCTGATCATTACAGAAGCAAAACAAAGGTCATGGGTTCGATTCCCAGGCAATGCATGAACTGATAAAATGTATACCCTGAATGCAATGTAAATTACTTTCAATAAAAGTGTATGTAAAATAAAAAAATGGTAAAAAAAATAAATAAAAGGAATAGTCAGCTTAGAGTGTTGCTTTCCATAACGCTGACAAATGGATTCATGATGCAGTATTTTGGAGCTGCTGTTTCAGATTTGGCTACTGAAGTTGAAGAACTTTACAGTTCTTTACAGTCAGCAAGATGGTGATAATGACGTGCCGACAGTAAACAGCATAAGATGCCAAAAGACACACACTCACCCACCCACACCAACCGCTCTGTGTTCCCACCCTACCAATTACTACAGGTCATGCTTTCTCTGGAAGTGGGAAGAGTGAGAGAAAGTTTCAAGACACTTCTCCCATGAAACAGATGTAAGTACAATTCTCACACACAGATTCCAAGAGCTTTTAACATGTATGGAAACTTTCAAATGCTCAAAAGGGTCTATATAGTGGAACAAGGTTTCTTTAGATTATTAAATGGTCTTTTAGACATTAAAACTGATCACAGAACAGATCCCCAATGGCACAAAATAAAAAAAATGTTTATTTAATTGCATCGCTGTAAAAAGCCCTTTCCAGAACCTTCACCCTCTCTTTTCCTCTCGCGGTCAATCTCCAAATCAAGCGCTGAGAACATCTTTTAAAAAGCAGCTCTAGACATACCTCTTCTGGAAGTACAGTAATTCACCACCACCACAAAAAAAAACCTGCATTTCTCCTCTTCTCTAGCTTGCTTCCTAATCTAGTTGTTAAATAAACCTGGCATCGTATATAATGAATATTGTTGGCTCTTTGTCAAATTTTAGAAGTCGCTTACGCTTTGGATAAAACATCTGCTAAATACACAAATTAACATTTTTGGAATTCAGTGTGGTGGCGTTCTTGCTGGTGTGATATTGCTGAAATATACTGAGTCTGAGTTGCAGTTATTCCACAGGACAGCGGAATGCAGAATCAGCTGACAGAATGGACCGTGAGCCAGAACTGCTGCCAGCTGTAAAACACATTCTCTCGCTCACTCAGTAACTCACACACTCACTTTTCCCTCTCAGGTCGAAGGGAAGTTTTTCATGTAACCATATGTTTTTTTGTCTATGGGGAATAAGAGATTTTGGCCAGTATATAAACCATGATGGGGTAGCAGAAAGCCTTTCTGTATCCCGTATAAAAATGAAATGGGTCTCATTTGTGCCTGAAAAGGTCAGGGGAAAAAAATTCTTACATTTTTAAACTTTTTTTATCTTTTCATTTGGAAAGGTTATGGCTGACATTTCAAGAAAACCATATTTTTCCATCTCAGCCACTTGGTACTAAAACCTCTTTTCATACAAGACGGACTCAGGTACTGTCTTTAAGATTATGATGTGTATGTGTGTGATAAAACACTATAATAAAAAAATATAAGCTATATCTACTGTATATAATTAATGTTTGGGTATCAATAATACTATATTTTTAATAACATGGTTAATAGTTCATAAATTAACTGTATTCTGAAGCACAGTATAAAATACTTAAGATATTTGAAAAAAAGAACTGTGATCAAAATTAGAGAACACTTACAGATACATCCAAGTTGATGGTTTTTGGTGATATTCTGGCATCTGGTGCTAATTTCTTTAATAATAATAATAATAATGATAATTCTTTACATTGATATTGCTTTTCTAGGCACTCAAAGCACTTTACATTGTGAGGGGGGATCTCTTCATCCACCACCAGTGTGTAGCATCCACCTGGATGATGCGAAGGCAGGGGGCAACCAGTCTTGGGCTGCAGGGCGACATGACTGTGGCTTTAATTATATGACAACCCTATTAAACTGGCAGCATTCCTCTAATCTTCACTGAGATTGCCAGATGGCAGGCTGCTCTAAGGTGACTGAAACCCTGCGACAGCAGGTTGTCCCGATGAAGGCCAATAGCTGCTATAGCAAGAGATGTTGTTCATTCCATATCCGATTTCTAGAATATCCCCTGAAAAGTCTAGTTGTCCATAAGACAAATGCAGGGGAAGACCTGATAATGAGGAGAATCTCGATGAGGAAACGGTTCAGCACTGCAGCTGGAATTGCTTGCCAGTTCAGCGATGAACAGGGTAAGAATTTGTCTCCGCACATTCAAGAGAAGTCCGACTGAAAACGCACGTGTATAATCAAATTTAACATGCATATCATTTCCAAATAAAATGTATAATTGAATTTTGCTTCATGTACTGTAAATATTTAGCAGTTGTTTTTGTTTTATTATTTTTTTTACATATTTTTCTTTTTGGGGTACTTTTGGTTAAAGCACAAATTAAACAAAATCAAAATATTTGTTTGCTCTCAAAGCGCACCAAATCCACGCAGTGGGTTACCTCACTTTTTGTGTTAAAAGACAAAGCCTGCAGTCCTTCATGTCCACTTAATTTCCCAATCTCTAATTATTGTGTGAATATTTTATCAGCACTAATAGATGGCCTCGGATAGCTCTCATTGTGCCAGCTGGACACTGATGCTGATGATTTATATCACTGCAAACATAGGCCAGGACCCGAGGTGCGCTGGTGTGTTTGTGAGCATATGTCAGATTCCAAGCCCACGTCCTCTCGTTCTGGACACGCTCAGCCTTCACACCATCCCTATACCTTGATTCTGTGATAGAACTCTGGGCTTTTCCAGGGTAATTCCAAGTAATAAATGCATGCATTTTTGATCAGCCCAGAGTCTTCTCAGACTTTCAGATATCTGGTGTCTTCAAAACCGTAAGTGGCGAGCCAAACCTCTCTTTACACAGAGAATTGCTGATCCGCCAAATTTTGGTGTTCTCATTTCAGTACGATGCTGATTTTAAAATGAGAAACTATACTGCCAGGGAAGACCTGTAATTCTGTAGTCTAGGAAGAGGAGATTTGTACAGTACACAGCGTTTGGCCAGAGGTCAGGACAGTACGTGCTATTAAATAAAAAAAAAAAAATACTTTTTACAAATAATACGTGTCACAAAACATTTCTTAGGAATGAAGCAAGCCAATCCAACGGGAATCCAACAAAATCTCAAGCAAGACTCTCCTTCCTTCGATTTTTTGTTGTTTTTCTATTTGTGTAAGAGTGCCCAGCTTTCATGTAGATCGAAAACACAGTTATAAAACACCAATCTGTTAATAGCTGGAGGGAACTGAAGGAACATTCACAGGTCAGGCTGCGTCTCTGACTGTTTAATGACTCAAGCTGCTCAGGAAAGATACAAATGATTGGAGAAAGAGAGACAACAGGGTCGCCGGATTCATAAGGCTTTTGCACGGAAATAAAAGATGCTCCGCAACGAAACAACTCAGAGAAAGGAGAACTAGTTCTAATTTTGAACTGGGTCCATTTGATTTCAAAATGGAAAAAAACAACCAAAAACCACCAGAAATGAACGAGTCTGATGATTTATTCACTGACGATATCAGGATCGGTTAGAACAATTCTTCACTCAGTTAAGAACACATTGAATCGTGTTGTTTTTCAGGCCTTCTTGTTTACCTTGATGCGACATTGTGTTAAATTAATGTTTGTTAAATGTACATGTTCAGAACAGTACATACAATAAATGGTACTTTAATAAAAAATCATTTGAATTTTATTTTGTAATCATTTAATAAAACATTTTGTTTATTTCAGTGTACTGTTTTATTATTTTATTAAATACCTTAACTTTTCCAGGCTTGCAAATCACAATTTTAGGACATTTAAGTATATATATATATATATATATGTATGTATAAAAGTAGTAGTAGCATTAATAATTCACTAAATAAATGTCCACAATTCCTGTTAATTAAAAGCTTTTTCAGGCCTTTTACCTACAAAGGAGAGTTTGAAGAATATCAATACAGTGCTGTGATAATGATTATTAATAACAATCATTATTACAAACACAACCCCTTCTGATACCAAAACATCGCCAAGATGTCTCTGGTCGAGTTGCATTGAAAATGTAATCCATTTAGTTATCAATGCCAGGCCCAAAGCATTTTTTAAAATCGATCTGGACTAGAGAAATTGATCGAGAGGGGAAAAGAAAAAGAATAGAGGATGCCTCAGCGCGCAGAGCTGGTCACGTGCCCACATGAATGGATCCTCTGAACCCTGAAGACAAAACATCCAGCCCTGAATGCTGGAGGAAGCTGGGAAAATCACGCACAGCCGCCCTCTGGCTCACAGCGATGCCCAGTGCCAGGAAAATCAAAGTGAAACTAAAGTGAATGTGGCTGTAGAAATATACAAAGCGAGCTGGATAAAGACTCTTGCACAACAGCAGCAGGTGTGGTAAGCAGCAGGATATGAATCAGCATATCCAAAAATTGCAACTTGAGTTTGTTCTCATTGCATATTAAAATAAATGAGGATTATATATATATATATATATATATATTCTGTCTGGTTTCACAAGCTTTTAAATATTGAATTTCCATGAATTCCACCAAACCTTTTTTTTTTTGTGACTGGAAAAATAATATACACTCCTATTCAGATTGATATCAATGCGCAATATTTCAAGTCACTCGTCATTTTATTAATTCTTTCCTCCTGCAGCACGCATTATATATGTACAGCACTCACCTCTCTCTCTCCTGACCTCTCTCTGTCTCTTTCTTCGGTTTATCTCTCTCTCTGAGTGAGAAGTGAGGGAAGAAGATCCAGAAGACAGAAGGAGAAATGTAGTTAAAGGCTTCAGGCAGCATGGTTTCCACTTTTATGGGCAGGTAGGAGGGGCAAGGCAACTCCTCAAAGGAGGTGGGCAAAAGGGAAAGAAAGAAAGGGAGAGAGAAAAGCGGTCAAGTAAGCCTCCACCCAGGGTGTTGATGCAGTGGCTGTTAGGTTCCCTTACCCAAAGCAGCCTTTTTAATTATTTAAAAACCTTGAAAAACGACATGTCAAATTAAAATTACTTGACAAACAAGGACTGTTATTGACATATAATTTAAGATGACTTGCGTCAGTTTATTTACTACCATAACTTACAAAATAACAGATTCAAATATTGACAAAAATATTTATAATATATAAAAAATGTAATAAAACCTGCATTACTGGACCTCAGTCAGGTTAGAAGTTACAAAATGCAAGTTGTCATCCTTTACTTACCCACAAGCTGTTCCGATTTATGAGTATCTTTCTTCTGTTGAAAACAAAAAATATATATATTTTGAAGAATGTTAGTAATCAAACAGTTGCTGGTAGCCACTGACTTACATAGTAATTTTTCCAATTCTATGGAAGTCGATGGCTACCAGTAACTGTTCAGTTCTCTACAACAGACAGTTGTATGTAGAACTATTTAGAAAAATGATTGTCTCTTAATTCGTCTATTTTTGCTCCATCAGTAACAATACTATTTTCCATACCTCCACATACAAGTAGTGTTGTTTTAACTCACATTTTTGAAGATAGACTTGAATGCGCACGATCCAAACTTAAATTTTTATAATTCATGACTGAAAACATTTTGTAACATGATATTGATGTACAATTTACATGGTAATGCAATGTTTGATTTTAAAATTGTCTTTTAAAGGATGAGTTTTGAGATTTTAAGTTTTCAGCTGATATATAATTTCTGATAATTTCTAAAGTGTGATAGAGAAAAAGGCAATGAAGAAACTCATGTTACAATGTAGATTTTTGAGGGTGCACTCTTGTCATAAATTAATCTATTACTTTTCATACATAATTTTTTACAAAAAAACATTGGTAAAATATATATTTGGGAGTCTTAGACCTTTCCAACGATATATAGTTTGTCAAGATTAGATTAGATTTAATTGTAATATAGTGAAGTAAACATAGGCGTCCCGTATGCAGGACGGGGTGAAAGTTAAATGGTTAAATGAATCTGGTGTTTTGGACAAATCGCTTGAATAAATGATTCAACGACTCACTTTTGCACTCTGAATGAATTAGTCGAAGACGTTTACTGATGCTCAAGAAGGAAACACATTGCATTAAGAGCAGGGGGTGTAAACTTTAGAAATTTGATGATTTTACATTTTTTGTTCGTTTAAATATTTAAATATTTTTTATTTAATTCTGTTTCCCTGAAGACAAATAAGTACAATTGCATTATTGTGTACAAGTGCTATGATTTGGTGGATGGGTCTATTGATGACTTTTTGTGTTACACACCTTCTTATAAGTTACAAAACTTGTGTAATCTAATGAAATTTATTACAAATTACTTTTTAAATCTGTAATGAAATACGTTTTAAAAGTAACCTTCCCAACCCTGACTATGAATATGAGTAGTATGAATAAAATCCGGACATACTACATCCACCATGTGGACATACTATCATGTGACTTACCATGGTGAGTTGCATCACTTCACTACCATTCATAAATTCTAGCAAAGTAGTAAAGTGTCCATTGACTGCACACTTAAAATCCGGGAGGAATTAGTACCATATTTTTCGGACTATAAGTCGCACTTTTTTTCATAGTTTGGCTGGTCCTGCGACTTAGTCAGGTGCGACTTATTTATCAAAATTAATTTGACATGAACCAAGAGAAATGAACTAACAGAAAACATTACTAACATCTAGACTGAAGACATAGAGCGCCCAGTTACTTTTCGCTTACTGTTTTTTGAATACTATAACTGCGTCCCAAATGACAAATTCGAAATTAAGCCAGTCATTTTAATTTTTTTAAATAATTTTTTGGGTTACTAAACAAATCAGTATTTTAAATGATTTGCATGATTGGCGACTCACTCATAAAGACAGTCTCTTGTCGCCACCTACTGGTGTAGCTAAAGTTGTAACCTAACGAAGCGTCATTTCAAAACCCCAACATCCCTACGTTTGATCATACTAATCTAAACATAGTTCTTTACCTATACGTGCGTGCATGTTAATGCAGCTCTTGCATGATCAGAGCTCCAGCGATTATACTGTTATTAATTTTCGGTTTCCTGCTGTGCGATGAAATGACTTTAATCTGTGAGATTGGCAGATGAATCCAGTGACTCACGCTAGCAGGTGCATGTAAACCTCCGCTTATTTCTCTGTTCTTGTGATGTTGGACAGTGTCAACTGACTGCTGTGAGGGCGTCTGGACTATTTCTGCCGTACAGCGGAAAAAGCTAACATTTTAAGAGGTCAGGGACAATTTGTGCGGCAAGAAATCTTGACATTTGTTCAAAAACAACTCAAAAATATTTGACTGAAATTAGGCTTATTTATTTATCATCGCATGAGTTAGTCTGCTGTTCATTCTGGTCGTAATTCCCCTCCATTCCTGAGACAAGAGAACATTGTGTCAAACCATGTGTTTTCCAAAGTGTGGCAAAAATCTTCTTTTTGGCAAAACATAGAGCCAGATTTACAAGCAACAGCATTCTTTTTAAGCAGCTTATGCTATTGTGTTTTGGAATGTTGCCTTGTATGGCGGGATTTTATTCTGTGTTGCAGCACACCGGCATACACAGCCAAACACCCACCGCATTTAATCGTGTTGTTTGGATTCACAATGGCACAAACGACACAGTCTTGCACAGTGCTTCCACTAATACTCAAACGAACAAGTTATGAATCATTCTTATGTGGTGGAACCATTTTATACTGACTTACAGTAAGGGTAGTTCACATTCGGCAATGTGACAAAACTGAGAAAGGTTTAACAGGAAAAATAGATATAGAAAACCATGTCAGAAACAGTTGGAATTCGAGATACGATAGCTATGTACTTCTGCTACTTTTATATAAACTCTTTACCGCACGGAATGTTGATGACGCATTTTAGACATGTCTGCTAATTTGTCTGTTTTGTCAGGAAAGATAACATTTTCCAATTACTCATCTCCACACAAGCGGTGTGGCTTTGAACAAATCATTAGAGTAAATGAGAAAAGTTGAACAGAAGTAAAAAAAAAGACATTTATAGAAAGAAAACTATGTGAGAAATTGTTGGAATTCAAGGTATGATAATTAGTATAGGCTATAAATTCTTTCCCGCACAGAATGTTGAATGTTTTTATTGGTGGGGAATTTATTTTTTTATCCATATATCTCCTTTGACTGTCAAAAGCTATGGGTAGTTGTGTAGTCTGCCAATCATGCCAACTGTTTTCATGTTTCTGATTATCCCTGTTGGATCTGAACAGATGTTCACCTGCATTGGTGCATTTAAAATATGAAAAAAACAGTAGCTATTACATATCAATACAGTAAAATGAAGGAACCGCTCCTAAGGAATCATCTATGTAGAGTCTTGGAGGACCAGCTCTGTCAGGGTTCTCATTCCAGTCTCACTCACTCATTTCCTTTCTTTATTTTTATTGGGGATTCTTCATTTGTACACTTTTGACTACTTGAGGACTTGAACTTGAAAATAAACGCTTTCGTCTGTTTCAGTTATCACATGAGACTGAATATGGATCTGTCCATGTCCTTGATCTACCATCAAGTGGATTTCAAGCATTCTTCAATAAAAACTGGTTTCATAATAACATCTAATAAAGCTATGATGTGTGTGTGTGTGTGTGTGTGTGTGTGTGTGTGTGTGTGTGTGCTCTTGTTTTTGTGACATATCAGGACACAACTCATAATGCTGTATAATGACATGGGTATGACACAGGTATTACAAGGAGAGGGTGACTTATGAGGACATAACCCATGTCCCCATTTTTCAAAACACTTATAAATCATACAGAATGAGGTTTTTTTTAGAAAGTAAATATGCACAAAGTTTCCTGTGACGGTTAGGTTTAGGTGTAGGGTTGCGGAAGGCCGAAAGAATATACAGTTTGTACAGTATAAAAACCATTACGACTATGGGATGAACCCACTTTTCACAAAAACAAACATATGTGTGTGTGTGTGTCTGGAAAAGGGAGAAGACCAGAATATTCCAACACTCTTAATTAAAATAGATATAAACACATATTAAAAGCTGTCATTTAAAATAATATAATAGAAAAATGTAAACATAAAATAATCCTAAATGAAGAATGACCAATCTACAGAGCCCCCTGATGTAAGCCAACAATAATGCATCTTTACAATTTGGCTGACCTACACAAGACAGACACAGTCAATTTGCTTATAAGTACATTTCATAAATGAAAACCGATTCCCGACCCTCTATAGAGGCACATATTAGTCATATTTCCCAAAACACAGTCTCTTTCAGCTCGCAGGTCTCAAATACACAAAACTAGTCAGGAATAGTGTTCGTGAAACCTGTTTAAAACAATGTACAGTGTAAACTATCTATATTTTACTAATGAAGTATTGGGATAGGCATTGTAATAGTTCTCAACAGCTCTCTCCCACTATTTTACATTTTATCAGCATTATGAAAAGAATTACTCAATGTGGTAGCCCAAAAAATCAGGTTGTTTTCTCATTTCTGTTCAAAAGGCTGTCGGTGTGAATGCGCAGTGTGAGCCTGCTGTTGTAGTTACGCTGCAGGCCTTACTTTGGATACAGTGCAGCTGTGGAAATATTTGAGGTCATTTCCTACTCCTAATTCTCGCAATTCTTGCCTCCTCAGCACAAACACGGCACCTGAAGAAAGTCCATAAAACAGGCTCAGATAAAAACATCATGACACACTCAACTGAAATATTGAGCCATATGTCTGAGACGGCAGTGGACTTTTCCAAGTCTGCGAGGTATTTGAATCTTTTCAAATCGACTGTGAGGGTCACTCGTTCAAGACTTGGAGAAGTAAACAGACAGCTATGAATGAGTAAGCTTAGCAGAAGCACAGCCGCTAGAAACAACTCACTATTACTCTAAACAGTTTTTCCACACATATAGTCTTTTGCAACTATTTCACTCCTTTGTTGTTGTTTTGTGCTAGGACAGACTTAAATGAAAAAGGAAATAAACACTTTGTTTTGTCTGGTTTGGTTAGTTAGCACGGCCCAGTTAGCTTTTAACAGAAGGAGCACTTAAAAACATTGCAGCATTAGCATTAGCTAAAGTGAGGATCACTTAAGGACGTCTTCATTTTCCATTTTCTGTGTCCGGCTGGATCTCGAGTCTCTTGAAATGTCCCCGTTTTATGAAGTGTTATCTTTTTTTTTTCTTCTCTCAGTTTATATCTTGCACTTGCTAAGTTTTTCTGAGCAAACCTAATGCTTCTATAGCTCACTCATGCTAGCATGCTAAGGTCTTCATGTGACTTGCGAAGCCAAATGTGTCACCACTTTGCAATTCTGCAGTCCACCACTTTTTATTTTAATCCAGTATATATTTCACAATTAACAGCATAATGTTTTTTAAACAGCTTAAATTATACTGTCAAAGCAAAATATGATGACAAAGTAGGCTGAAATGGTAGCATTACATGACAAAGTGAGCAAAAGATGTAAAACAGGTCTCACTTTGTGAATGTGAAAAACTCATTTAGGCTTAATGTAACAAAGACACGCTTTCATGTAGGTTTCCCTAAATAGCCCAAGTCTGCAATTCTCTGAAGGCTGGTATTCGTTTTGTGGTGTTTGCTATCACGGTCAGCCTCTGGTTTATGTCCCAGCAGAGGATAAATCATGTGGAACATATTCAGGGGGAAATTTTAGTTTGAAAGGATGTGCCTGTCATCACCCTCTTACACGCGACTCACGCTATATGCTTATGATGTCATAGAAATGATTGACGGCTACTGTGGACTACTGAGCAAACATGACAGCATCGGTTCTTGATTTGGGAAAATAAATCAAATGCGAGATTTGATAGTAATTACATTTTAAACATTTATGTTTATGTATTATTTTTTTTCGTAGATTTTTGTACTATATTCCAAGTCTTGTAGTGTGAAGAAAATCAATTATATAATATAAAACAATATAAAAAATTCAATATTACAAGAAAAAGTAGAACAAAATTAACAGAACTGAAATAAAAATAAAGCTACATAGAAATATAAAAAATAAGTGCTGTCAAACGATTAATCGCATCCAAAATAAAAGTATGTGCACTGTGTATATGTATTATGTATACATAAATACATATACAGTATATATTTTGAATATATATACACACATGTATTTATATGCATATATTAATATGATTTATATATAAATATATTTAATATAAAAACACACATATATATATATATATATATATATATATATATATATATATATATATATATATATGTGTATATATACACACACACACGCACATATATTATGTAAACAAAAATGTGATTTTTCGCATTTTGTATGCGATTAATCACGATTAAACGTTTGACAGCACTACTAAAAATAAAATAAAATCACAATAAAAGTAATTAAAATAAAAACATTAATACTATATATTATACACACACACATTAATACATATTATATGATAAATAATAAAATAAAAACTAAAATAAAAACTTAATCTAAGTACTACAATTGCTAAAACTTAATTAAATCGAAAAACCAATATTAAAAGTAAAAAATAAAATGCTAAAACTAGTAAATAAAAAAGTAAAAGGGTAAATCAAACCAATAATAAGTACTATATATATATATATATATATATATATATATATATATATATATACAGTACAGACCAAAAGTTTGGGCAAACCTTCTCATTCAAAGAGTTTTCTTTATTTTCATGACTATGAAAATTGTAGATTGAATCTGAAGGCATCGAAACTATGAATTAACACATGTGTAATTATATATGGAATTATATACATAACAAAAAAGTGTGAAACAACTGAAAATATGACATATTCTAAGTTCTTTTGCTTTGATTCCTGCTTTGCACACTCTTGGCTTTCTCTTGATGAGTTTCAAGAGGTAGTCACCTGAAAAGATCTTCCAACAGTCTTGAAGGAGTTCCCCGAGAGATGCTCAGCACTTGTTGGCCCTTTTGCCTTCTGTCTGCGGTCCAGCTCACCCCTAAACCATCTCGATTAGGTTCAGGTCCGGTGACTGTGGAGGCCAGGTCATCTGGCGCAGCACCCATCACTCTCCTTCTTGCTCAAAAAGCTCTTGATGCCTTCAGTGTGACTCTACAATTTACATAGTCATGAAAATAAAGAAAACTCTTTGAATGAGAAGGTGTGTCCAAACTTTTGGTCTGTACTGTATATTAGTATAGAAATAATACTACTTTACCATGCAAACACATGCTTAGTTTTTAAGTCACAAAGTTTGTTATTTGATTTTCTTTTTGAGGAATTTGTACCTCATGCAATGCCAAAGACCGTGAATAATCACATTCTCATGGCAGACGGATTAATTTGTTATTTTTTGTTCATTTATTGGGGTTCCAAAATGCTCCTCCGAGACGAGCAATGTTGTGGGTGGACGATTTATGCTAGAAGAGCTTTAAGAATCATTCCATATCGAAATGAAAAACGACACCCCAACTTTCCTGAACACAAAACATGGTGAGCGAACCTATTCTTCTCCTCCTCTCTGGGAAGCGATTCATCTCAGAAGGAGTTTAGACAGAGCAGCAGTCGTTTATCAAACCAAACACCGAACCTCCCTTGATGTCTAGAAAGAAGTTTCCACACCATCCAGTTTGTAGAGTAAGCGGAGCATTCTTGCAGTGAAAAGACAGCCAGTAAACCACTAGGGGAGTCTTGGACAAGACAGTCTGTGATGGAACAGGATCAGGGTCAGTTCAGGTTCGTCTGGGTTGGGCTGCACCTGACCCAACTTTCTTTATAAACACACTGTTTGATTTTTCTCTGTGGTAGAGCAAACACAAATAAAGCTGCATCAACTGCCAACTGAAATTAAAAGTGCAGTATGTAATATTGACAGCTAGTGGTACACATTCAAAATATTAAAGAGAGTTGTTTCTCCCGTCCCGTCCGCTCCACCTCAGACTCAACTCTTATAAGGGTTGCCAGATCGACACAAAGAAGGAACAGTCGCAGTTGACAACAGAAGGCAGCGAGCCTTACACAATGTTAAAGTTTTATCTGCGTTTTAATATGCCATCTTTGATCTAGTTTGTTTGTCTTTTCCACCAACCGGCAACCTGGGGTGTCAAAATATTATTGGGTAAACTGGCAGTGGGCGGAGTCACTCAAACCAAAACAAAAACAGACATTCCGAAATAGAATGCTCCATTTTCAAAGTAGAATAATTGGCTTTAGCGTTGTTTTTCATATAGACAAGTATGTGAACTTGAAGCATGTTTCTTAGATATCTGCGAATATATTATAGTATTTTAATCTTTGGTACAGACAAAAATACATATAGCACCTTTAATTATAGGATTCTATGTTCATGGATGCCTGGAAATATCAGGGAAAGTTAAAGTCATCGAAATTGCTCTCTTGAATATAGATTTAGGTTAGTTTAGACACAATAATGAATTTAACATGAATAAAAATGACACTGTGAGAGTCTTCACAATCTCACACACTGTGAAATACCCTAAAGTTCCTAGATCATGTCGTTTTTGCAACGTACAACTTCTAAAACTGTCTTATGGATATTTTATCTACTGAAAGGTATTCATTTTTTTGGGATGGATGTTTTGTCAGCTAAATAATTGGTTTGTTGTTGAACACCCATTGAATGTACAACTCACAACCTTGTCTTAATTTCTGTCAAAAATAATAATAAATATGGCGCTGCCATGACTAAGCTCTATAGATGTGTTTCTTCATCTTCAAACACCTCAATGTGCCAGCAATTGATTATTATTTTAATTTTTTAATAAAAATACACAGAGAAGTATTAAATATGATGTCATTTTATTATAAAAAATGCATTTTGATCATCATTTTTATTACAAAATATTATTAAACACAATACATCATTTTAGACGTGCTGGAAATGATATCGCGGCAGGAATTTTTGTTGATTAAAAAAAATGAAACAGAATTCTCCCATGAATCATGGACATCTGTTGGATTTTGTTAGACCAAATTAAATTAGTGAGTGTGAAAAGTGTGTCGTAATCCAGTTTATGTTCTAAAAGTCTCATAGTTGAACAGTTACCCATAAATAATGCTTTTTCTCAACTGTTAAATATTTCTAGTTGACATATAATGAAAATTCTAACTCGATATTCTGGTAAAAATACAATCAAGTTCACTTAAGCTCCCCCCCTGTAAACTTTTGTTTATATGCCTCCCCTTTTGAATACCACGCCTACATCTCAACATCCAATCAAATACATAGAACCAAGTCCCCACCCAACATTTTTTTATTTTCAATAATGTATTACACTCAGATCTACATCACAATACAGAAGAACTGTCACGACTTCCACTTTGTCGTAACTTTAATTGGCCAAAAAAACGTTCCATGTTCCAGGCAGATAACTATAAAAGTCACAGAATAACTTAACCCTCAGCAAGTCCTTATATAGCACATTGTAAAGCAAAATTTGCATTTGCAGTATGACTGTAACTTATGTAGGACCGAACATGATAGTCTCTTTGAGTAATGCTAACCAGAACTTATAAATGCTGTAAATCATTATTCTAAAATCCCTTTCGAAATTCCCCAAGAAAATATGTCTCTTTTCCAGATTTCACAGCTGTATTGAACAGACGAAGCAGCAGCTCTGGAGAACGTTGAATTATGTTCAGAAGTCATCAAAGTGCAAAAATGTAATACTTCCACACAACCACCCAGTATGAAACTGCTGTTGCAAATACGTCTCTCTTCTGAGATCGAAGACCTGTCTGACGGCACAGAAAAGCTATAACTTACAGGTCAAATAAATCACAGAGGCGTTCACACATTCTGACATCCTATAAATGCTCCCTTCCAGACATCCACAACAAACATTAACGTGCCGGCGACAGGCTGTGTTTTGGTGAAAATGAGCCTAACTGCTTTCACAACATCCTTGTTTATTCTCTGTCGGCCTCTGAATCACTCAGATTAATAAAAGTTGTCACCACAGACCATTTCTGCTGAGCTCATGAGCCAGTGCACGTGATGATAAAACACTGCGAGATCACTGTGTTCAATTCATTAGGACCTGGAACGCCCTCGCTGCGGTGGATGAGGTTAGGACCAGATGCAGGAAAGAATAAAATGACATTTAAATCAAAGGAAACAGACTATTATCTTGATATCAGTGGTGAACCGCAAATCTGTGGAGCCCCGCCCCCTTTCACATGCTTTGAGACAGGCTCCACCCACAAGAAACAACATTAAATGACAATTGTGTTATTATTTATTCTCCCTCATGTCATTCCAAACCTTTATGACTTACTGTGGAACACAAAAGAAGATATCTTATAAGATGTTTTCACTTTTTTGTTTATACAATGACAGAAGGACTTTGGACCCCATTGGACAAAAAACAGTCACATTTTTCTAAATTTATTTTGTATATGGACATTGTATTTTGGTCCTTTCATCAATATTTTTGCCTGAAATCAACACACACACACACACACACACCTATGAACTGGTGTGACTGTTAACACTACAACTATATTCAATAAAATCAATGCAGTATAAAGCTACAATGATGTAAAAAGTGGACAGCAAGGAATGGGTTATGCTCTAAAAGAGTGTAAAACAGATAAAGCCACTCAGACACACTTACTTATACACACTCACAGACACACACACACATACAGAATTATGCTCAAATGAATCGGTAAATTTTTACATTTTTATAGAATTGTAATGTTTTGTGTAACAAAATGCTTTCTGTGTTAAGGTTTGAATGTAGTAATACTAATGCAAAAACCTACACTTCAAATCAACAATTAAAACAACAAAACATTTACACGTAGTCAAAAAGTAGTTTCTGGAATGACTTAATATACATTTAAATCCACAACCTAATAAAAGTAAACAATTATGTATAAAACATCTAGGGAATTCACAAGCCTCTCTATAGAGTCCCATACGGGAATCTAGTGGTTACACCATTTTTATTTTTTTTTATTTTAAAGGCCTAGTCTGTATTTTTTTAAATCTGAAATACTGTATTAATTGAGAAAGAATTGTAAAAAAAAAAAAGAAATTAGGGGAAAATATTGTACTATATTCTATAATATTAATTTAGTATCATACAATTCTCTCAAAATACGAAAGAAGAAAATAGATTATTGAACAAAAATATTTTAGATTGATTTTACTGAAGAGAAAAAAAAGTTACATTTCAGGTGTTACACTTTTGACCACGAAGACCATGAGTGTGACTCTTAAATAAGGAACGCACATTAATTTCGCGCCGTGACAGTTTTTGCAAAGACGTAAATTTCCACATTTGCTGGAGCTACTTCAAATTTTGGAGTGAACTGACAGATTGGCTGCTTAAACAGGTATGGCTCTGTAAAATGAATGTTTGTTCAGTAATTTGCGAAAGAAAATAATCGTACAAATAACAAATGCTTTCACAGCCTTTTCCTAGTCATGTAAAGATTCCAGTGTAACTGCTTCTGGAGTCATTTCATTTTGAGCTCTGTTATACATATATCACTTACAAAAAAGGTTTTTGGACATGTACCATTCTAAATAGTATAGTATACGGATATAGTAATGTATTGTGGTACTATGGTATATGCAGTATCAATTACCACCTGATTTCATCACTAAATCATAATACCACCAAAGTACTTTTAGTAAGTGATAGCCATGCATCGATCCAGATTTTAGAACATGTCAAATGTTGTGCATAACATTACTGTTGGAATTGTCTGTGTCTTGTTCCTGGGCAATGGGACGTGTGAAATCATGCTTATTTACAGAAGCAGAGTATTTAAAACTGTATTTGTTCAAAACCTCACTGAACCAAACGTTGCCAATTTTCTTGTCAGACATGCTTCAATGGCTTTTGTCGGGACCCAATGTTGGCCTGTTCCCCTCTCCTGTCATCCAATGCATAGTGCTCTGTTTGTAATCCAAAACAGGTAAAACTTTGGAAAACTACCGGTGACACATAATGGATTTTTACTGAAGGTTCTCAATGGGCCATTATAAAAGTGAGTTGTAGCTTTCTTAGCATGAGGCCGCATGGAGAACACATGTAAGTAATGTTCACAATGGCTCGGGTCCAAAACCGTGTGAGCTTCCTAAATATGGCGTCTTCTGTGGCAGCATCCTAAATACAAAATGTAAGCTTGTTTGTAACTTATGTATTATGTTAATATGTTGGATGAGTCAGGATATCAATAATACATGAGCTGTGTTTCCATTAGCCTTTATATTGCGCAAATTAAAATTGTGAATTTAAAACACGCCCGATGGAAATGTGAATTTCAAAAAAAACTCCCATTTATTGAAAAAAAAAATGAGGTGGTTTTTCAGGCAATTTGAAAAAGGAATATTTCGCAATTGCAGTGGAAACATTTACACGTCACCTGGAGTAAGTAAAAGTCACATGATCATTATTTAATTTACTATAACCTCCAAAAAACATCATACATGGCTACTCGTAAGTATAAGGGGCTTTCCTTGCCGTTAAAGCTTGGTTGACCCTTTATTTACCCCTTATTTATACTGTACACATCAGCGCTATTTATCAACATTTATAAAATACAAACAGAAGCGCTTATAAACAATGTATTACAACTGTTTCACTAACGTTGATGTGCTGAGCTGCCATTTTGGATCTAAAGTTGTTGCTTTATTACTATTTACTAGTAAAACGCAATTTCCGATTTCCGAGTACAAACAATACACCGTAATAGAGTACATTACTACCCGCCCCCCGTAGATTTTCCATTCATTTTTCCCATAGCAATTAAAAAAAAAGTCATATAAGCATTATAAGACGTGAACCAGTGAGCAATGAATCACGACAATACAAACATTGATGTGAAGCAATGACACTCTAAGAAGCACAATTCCAGTGAGCCATTACATAAACTGAATATATGAATAATGGACATTTAGCTTTGTCCACCATCTTGGCTGGAGTTCTTCACCGAGCTCAGCGAAGTGTGTTCTTCAAATGTGGCCGAAAAAAAGGTATCTTAAGAATTTAGCATAATGCTATAACTTTAAAATGCACACATATGAAGCCTTAAAATAGTCCCTACACAGATAGCTCACCAGGTTTTGAAGCAAAGCCTATTTATGAGCGCATATTTGTCTTCACATATTTTTTTAGCATGTTTTCAGAGGCTCTAGAGGACAGTCTTGATATCTTTATAAGGTCACACAATCATTTCAACAGACCAGTTTACCTCCACATTCACCCACCGGAAACATTATAGCTTTCTGTAGGTTTTCTGTTGTACATATCGGTTCCAAAACATGACTCGTAGTAGAATAAATGTCAACGTTCCAGGAGTTTGTTTCATCAAGGTTTGGAAGTTTGGGAAACAGAAGACATTTTCACTCAAGAAGAAACATTTGAGGTTTCGTTGTAGCACCTGCGGGCCCTTCAAGTTGTTAAGTTAATGATAAAAGCAGACAAGGGCAGCGGGAGTGCAGGCATATGTCAGCTGTATACGATGAAGGGAAGAAGAAATGAAAATGCATCTGGAAGACGCTCTGCTGCACCCAACCGAAGAAATACAACCAAACCTGCATCTCGCCTGTGGCTTGTGGTGAATGTATGGGGTCGAGATGATTCTATTACCAAAATGTACTCCCCTTTGGGCATTTCTATTTGAGATGGAGTGGCAGTTTAATGGCAGAAAGTCAACACAGATGGTGTTACGAGAGTTTAGGGCAGCATCATTCAGGTCAGCTGACAGGAGAAGACGAGGAAGGGAGATATACAAGGACAAAGATGCAGTCAAGAGGTCAGTCCGATGTGCTTGATCAAAGCTTAGTTATTTGATTTGAGGATTCAACTATTAATCATCAGTGTGTAAAGATGTGTAAAAAACAACAGCATCTGTTAATATGCTCAGAAACTCCCTCAGGCACGAATAAGCTCTTTTCTTAAAGGAACAGTTCACTCCAAAATCTCAAAACTCACCCTCATGTAATTTCAGACATGTACTTTATTGTGTGTGTGTCTGTGTGGTACATAAAAAGAGATATTTAGCAGAATGTTCATGCTGCAATTTTTGTGAAAGTCTGTGAAAGTGAATCCAAATTTTGTACTGGCAAGCACCATAATTTTATCTTTAAAGTAGTCCATATGTCTTACAACAAAAAAACAGAACAGAACAAACAAAGTGCGTACACACACAAAGAAACTACAAAACAAAGCAAACAAAACAGAAAAACATGAAATTAAACAAAACACAACAAAAACACAGAACACAAAACACAACAAAACAAAGACGAAACACTATGACTTGTCTAAAAGCAACAAAACAAACAGAGAAATAAAACAGCAAAAAAAGAAAGAACAAAAGACAAAAAAAATACAAAAAAAAAACATAACAGAAAACACAACATTAAACATAACAAAGAACAAAACACAACAGAAGATAAATCTACAGAACAAAAACAAAATCCTACACATAAAAAATAATTAAATACATAATAAATAAAAAAAATACAACAACATAAAATAAGGAGTTGCATGAAACTAAGCTCATAGACCTGTAGTTTGAGACAGTGGAAAACCGTAGAAAATCCACTTATACTTATATGATATACTTTGCACAAGCCAACTCAATAACTTCAGATTAATTCATATTATTTGACACCTATTTTATATAGATTATAAGCATAAGATAATCTTATTATAGCCATTAGCTTTGAATGATTCACAAGCCTGAAGGTAAAATCTGTACTTCAGAGCACTGCTTGGACAATATATTAGTTCCTCTGATTTGTGTGCTTAGGAAATAATTCATGGCAAATATCAGGAACATTGCCTTCATGTGATAATTACGGTATTTATGCCAGACTACCATGGTATCTGTCAGGACTTTTCTCTATTAAATGCCTCTTATTTGTTTGGCTAGGACATGTAGCTCGTATCTTATTTCGCTGTGGTCTGGAAGCTGTAGCGGCGTGGGGTTATTTTGACTGGAGCCTCTTGTTCGTTTAAATCAAAAGAATATTTGGAGGTGTTTGCTCCAGAACCCCATGAGGTCAACAGTCTCTGAGTCACTGTCTGGTCATTTTTGTGGCTGTCTGGCCAAATGTCCTAAAAATCATTTGGACCAACAGATACAGACAGTCACTTTTAAGGCGGGAAGAATGATCATCTTCACTTTCCAGTTCTGTTGTTTTTTTTCCTAAGCATGTGTCTATGGTAATGAACAAGCACAGCCACAACATTTCTGAATACAACAGGTTCTGAACTACAAGTGCTTCAGCCAAAACCCTTACAGAAAAAGATTTCAATTTGCCGAAGGATGATGGAGGTCCTGAATAAGCACAGTTGTGGTTGTTTTCTTATATTGCATTTGATTTCCAATAAATGTTGTTGTTGTTGTTTTTCTACTCATCAAAGAAATTGTCACAATTCGCACAAAAATATTAAACCGCACAATTTTTCATCTATTATATTATATATTACAGTACAAAAATTTGAGTTTTTTTCTTTTAATAGTTATATTCAGCAAGGATGCATAAAATTTAGATTTACTTCATTTTTGTATTTCAAAAGTGTGTATATACACTTTTTTTTATTAATCAATGAATCCTAAAAAAAAAGTATCAAGGTCTGCACAAAAATATGAAGCAGCACGTATTTTATACGAAATTTCTTGAGAACAAATTAGCATATTAGAGGAATAAGTTACATTTGAACATATATTAAAATATTAAACAGTTGTTTTAAATTGTAATAAATGTAATTATTGACAATTAATCATTTACATTTTTAAATAACATGAAATAATACATATATTGGATCAAATAGATGCATAAGAGATAAAAACACATGGACAAAACATTAAAAACATCAAAACAACTCACAAACCCCAAACTTTTATATTATATTATATTATATTATATTATATTATATTATATTATATTTTATTATAACCCCAATTCCAGAGAAGTTGGGACATTTTGTAAAATGCAGTAAAATCAAGAATGTGATTTGTGCATGCTCTTTAACTTTTATTTAATTGACAAAAGTACAAAGAAAAGATTTCCAGAGTTTTCACTGACCAACAAAAATGTCTTTTGTAAATATGAACTAATTTTGATTTCAATGGCTGGAAGACACTCCAAAAAAGCTGGGACAGAGGCATGTTTAACACTGTGTCACATCAACGGTCCTTTTAACTACAATGTTTAGTTCTTTAGGAATCAAGGATATTAATTGTTAAAGTCCTGCAAGCATAGTTTTTGTCCAATCTCGCTTGATATAAGACTTCAGATGCTCAGCAGACTTGTCTGATTCTCCTTTTCATGATGAGTCATACATTTTCAATAGGAAACAGATCTGCAGGCCAGTCGAACACATTCACTCTGTCTACTAAACCACGCTGTTGTAGCACATGCAGAATAAGAGCTGACATAGTCTTGATCTAATAACCTTGGAGCCATGAAAGACATCACCTTGATGGCAGTATATTTCTCTGTACAATCCCAATATGTGCCTCCATGTCAATGGTACCTTCACAAATACTGTATGGCAGTCACCCATTACGTTTCCACCAATGCAACCCCATACCATGACAGACGTTAGCTTTAGCTTCTGTCGCTAATGGAAGTTTGGATGGTCCATTTGGTCTTTGGGAGTGAGAACTCAAAATCCATTTTTTCCCAGAAACAAGTTGAAATGTGGAGTCATCTAACTACAGCACACATTTTCTTAGTTTTGATTTTTATTTTTTGATTATCTGACTATCTGGCCAGAGAACCCGGCAGCATTGCTGCATAGATCTGATGTACAGTATAGCTTTCTCCTCAAGTAACAGAGTTTCAAGTTGCATTTCTTGATGCAGCAGCACTGTGGTAAATGACAGTGGTTTTCTGAAGTACTCCTGAGCCCATAAGGCTATAGTTAACACCGCAGCATGACGGTATCTTATGCAATGCCATCTGAGGGCTCAAAAGTCAAGCAAATTCAACTGAGGTTTCCTGCCTTGCCCTACATGTACTGTAATTTCTCTGGATTCCCAGAATTTTTCACAATATTATGGATGGTAGTTGGTAAAAGAACTAAATTCTTTGCAATTTTGCATTGCAAATTGTGATTGTTTTATTAGTTTGACACTTCTCTCATGAAATTTGGCACAAGTGATGAGCCATGATCCAGCTTTGCTTGTAAAGACTGAGATGCTCCTTTTACAACCAAACATGATGCCTTGACCTATAACCAATTCACCTCCTTACTTTTTAAAAAGAGTTTAACGTGGATATTCTATAACCTTTTCACTTTTATTTTGCCTCTTGTCCCAACTTTTTTGGAGTGTGTTGCAGTAGTCAAAAAACAAATTTGTTTCCTGTTTACAAAATACATTTACGTTGGTCAGTGAAAACTTTGGAAATCTTTTCTTTGTACTTTTTGTCAATTAAATAAAAGTTAAAGAGCATTAACCAATCACAGATTCATGTCATTGCATTTTACTAAACATCCGATCTTCTCTGGAATTGGGGTTGTATATTATTAAACCTTAAATGTTCTATTCAGTCTATTCTCTTTGGTCCTTAATAAATAAAATAAAATAAAATAAAATTGCTGCTGCTAGAGGCAGAAAAATTCAAAACTTCACCTTTAAGTAACTTGAGCTTTACCTCATCAATAAGCCATCAGCAAGGATGGCGTTTTCCAGCGCTGAACATAAGCTACAGCCGCAGCTCTTTAATCAGCCTGTAGCTTGCAAATGACCCTGTAAGCACACCTAAAACATCAGGCCCATCTGGAAACTTTCAACAGACCAAATCAACCGAAACTACAATATCAAAGGTCAAAATATCTATGACGCCACGGACCTGTAAACCTCTGCGATGCATGCTTTTTAACACGTCCCCTTTGCGAAAAGAATTTATCGTGGGTGGAAATGAAAACAAACTCCATCTGGATGAAGTAGAATTAAAAAAAGAGACTTTTATTCGAGAAAGGTAGGGTGGAGATTTGACCATCTACCAACACCTGTAGCGATCACCCAAAACACTGGATTTTCTGGAACATAAGCGCTCCGTTACATACCCATTGGCCTTGACTCAGCTCATTTGCTCATAATCACAGGAACTGACTGTTTAAAGACGTTTAGCCAAGGCTAGGACTCTTAACATGAGGTTATGCTCAAATTGATGGTGAATTTCAACTGGCAACGACTTCTCAAAGATTGATAAGTATTTTCTTTCCTCATCTGGATATTGCCGAGATGCGAAACGTTTATTTCTTTTAGGGTTCAGCGTTTTTTACGAACCACGGGCAGAATCCTTATTCTCACGACATTTGCAGACAATTTCAAACATAAACACAAGCCTAACATTTCCTCCTCGATAAAAAAAAAGAAATAAAAACAACAACTGCATGCCGTCGCAGCTGACTAACAAAAACTGTGCGCAATTATTCCACTATCGATTGCACAAACAAGCTCTGTTTGAATTGGACAAATAGGCCTACTGACGCCGGACAAGGTTGTGTGTTTTTATACACGTCAGTTTGTAAACCTCTGTTAAGTATTAGCCTGTTCAGTAAATGCGAGCGTTTAATGGTCCTAACAGATGTTGCTTTGATACCGAACCAAAGTCTTGTCATATTGCCATGTAGTGCCGAGTTCTGAACTCCGGCCCAAAACTTCAAGCTCTTTCGGCTCGGTATCACTGCCCGACTCCATCTGAACAAATACCATCCGTCTCGGTCTCAGTGTGATGATGTACGTTTACACAAGCTATGGAAATTAGAACACTAATGATCATTTCGTGGCCGTGAAAGTGTGATTGTGTTTATGTAGGAGAGAAACCGAGAGATGGCGGGTGAAAAGGGATCGCTGAAGCAAGACATGACACACACACACACTTTCTGGGACTGTTTGCGTTTGAGTCCAAAACATGAAAGAGGCTTCAGAAACCGTGTGCTGTTGAGAAGAGGAGTGCTGTTAGAAATCAAACTTGGGATTTTTGGCTGGCAAGTGATAAAACGGGCGAGAGAAATCCTGCAGACATACCCAAGCCGTGTCTAGAGACTCGATTATTAAAGAGAATCGGGGGTGGTCTCTTGTGACTTATTGGTGCAAGCAACTATCAAAAACATGCTAATAAAAACACTTTAAAAATCTAAAAATTATGAAGTGTACATTTATTAAAATAAATGCATAATAATAAGATATAAAATAATTAAGTGATTTAAGACGATCATTACAGTGGTCACTACTGCAAAACTACAGTATATAGGCACCATAATCTGAGGGTACATGCTAAATTTGGTAACAGTGCCACCTGCCAATTGTATGACAAAATAAGATAATGTATGTAATAACTAATATGATATTCATTTCATGGGGTTTTAATATTTCCTTGTTAAAAATAACAGATTTTTCTTTATAGTGTAAAAAAAAGTTTCTTTAGATGTTTAAAATGTTCTTTTAATAAAACATATTTTAAGAACCGTTTACTGAGAGGCTTTGGGGTAGGGGTGGTCGGATCGATTTAAATATCGATAGTATCGATGCCAACACTGGTATTGGTATCGGATCGATACAATTTTAATTGAATCGATATTTTAATTTAAATATCTCTCATCTACGTTCATTATACTTTGCTTGTGTCTTCTACCTCTACAATCCTGAGCAAACGCTGCTTTCAAATCCTGGCCCACTTTGCTACTCCTCCCCCTCCTGCTGCTCTGCTGTGATTCGTTGTTGTGTCGTCACGTGACTCACTGACACAACGCGCCGAGGAGCAGCGAACTGAGCGAAGCTGATAGCACATTGAAGTCCAGAAGGGGGGCTCAGGGAATGTAATTGCACAGGTATATTTGTTCTTTGTTTGTTTTTCAGTAATAATTGTGTGCACTTTATTTCATTTGCTTTTAAAACCAGAAAAAAAGGGAGAGATTTTTTTTGTTCTTTATTTATTTTTATATTTTTTAAAGGCTGTAAAGAATTAATTCTACAGTGCCTAATAACTAATAAGTTTGTGGACTTAAATACATTGATAAAAAAATATTGCCTAAATAATTGATCATTCATCCACCTCAGAAATAATGACAGACCTACTGCACTCCCCAACACAAGTTACTCCCCTACAAGTTTTTTTTTTTTTTTTTTTTTTTTAAGTAAAAAGTATCGTATTGGTATCGGTATCGGTGATACTGACCCTATATGTATTTGGTATCGGATCGATAACAAATTTTGCAGTATCACCCACATCTACTTTGGGGAACCCAAAGTGGTTTATCCATCAATGCCAAAACTTTTATTTTTAAAAGTGTAGACTGAATTGTTTAATGAACAAGAAACTGACCAACTTCTCCTTTAAGAAAAAACTCATTTGGCAAAGCTGTCGTTTAAACAATGCTAATCTTTTCAATTCTATAAACAGCGTGGCAAAATCCAAATTAATGTCTGTGTGAAACTAACATGGAATCAGTCTGTCACACTGACAATTAAACACTGTAAACATATGATCACCATCGTGTGAATGAATCCATATTCATCTGAAGCTGGCTGAGAAATTGTGAAGGGAAAACGGATGATGCTAGCTTCTGCCTAGGAAGCTCTACCCAGGGACTCGTCGTCTTCCATCATCGGGAGCCTTCTCCATCCCAGACGAGCTTTGATTATCGTAAATCTCCCAGCCTGCAGTGCAGCGCTCCTGCCAGGGTTGACAGATAGTAAGGAGCCGCACGGTGTGTATACTGGCACGCGGCTGTGTGAGGATTTGTCCAATATGTGTTTGGAATATTTGTGGAGCTGTCTGAGACACTCATAGCCTCGGTATTCAAAAACAAACCAGAAAGCGACAGACTGAAGCGTTAAGCGCTAGCATTATAGCAAACTGATCGAGGCGAGGGAATATTTGCATCCGTGACAGACTACGACATGTCTGGAAAGCCCACCAAAGATCCTCGCAAGTACTTTCATGTGGCTGGAGCTTTGATTTGTCCGGATTGTGACCCTCTTTATTCCAGCTGTCTAAAATCTGAACCTAACCACCCAAAGCCATTCAGCTTCGATCGGAAACTTACTGTAATTCCTCGTTTGATATGTTTGGCTGATTTAGAAAAAAAATCAAACAGTGTTTACATCGTTCACAGCTAGATTGAAAGAGCGAGCATTAATCATTTCAGAAAAATCAGGGGGCTATTACAAAGTCTTAAAGGGGAGCTCGAAATAAAATGCGTTTGACACTGTCTGTGAGCGTCTGCTTTCGCTTACAGTGTGTGTGTGTGTGTGTGATCTCATAGTCGAGGCTGTCTGAGGGAACACACACTCTGTCCCATTCAATCTGCCAGGATAAACGTGTTGCATTGAGAAAAAAAACAAAACTAATTCATCACATGCTTCGTATACTGTGATTCTGAAGCATTTCCTCCTGGAGACCACAGAGGATAGCCTTTACAGTTCAGCTAAAATTACATTGTTGGATCTGTGAGGCTGTATTTTCAACAAGTCCATTTTTATTATTTGTATATTTTAGTAAACATTATATATAAAATATATTTAATATACAGTTGAGGTCAAAAGTTTACATCCCCCCTTTCAGAACCTGCAAAATGTCAATTGGAAAATAAGAGTTGAATTTCTGAAAAAGGCCCCGTTCAGAAGTTTACATCCCCTTGATTCTTAATAGTGTGTTGTTATCTGAATGGTCTACAGCTGTTTTTGATTTTTTTTTAGTGATAGTTGTTCACGAGTCCCTTGTTTGTCCTGAACAATTAAACTGCACGCTGTTCTTCAGAAAAACCCTTCAGGTCCCACAAATCCTTTGGTTTTCCAGCATTTTTGTGTATTCGAACCCTTTCCAACAATGACTGAATTATTTCGAGATCCATCTTTTCACACTGAGGACAGCTGAGGGACTCGTATGCAGTTATTTCAGGAGGTTCAAACGGTCACTGATGCTCCAGAAGACAAAAAAAAAAAAAACGTTCTCCATGCTGTTCAAAAGTTTTCAAGTCATCTTTAGAAATTCAACTATTATTTTCTCTTGTGGACTATATGTACAGTAAACAATCCTTTATGTGAAATATCTTATTCAGGTCAGGACTTAAACGTAAGATATTGAATGTAATCAGCATGAGGAGAGTCTAAGAGTTTTGTTTCTAAGACAAAGGGTGATTGATTTTTGGTGATAACTGGTGGTGGTGCTATAGGGTTGGTACTATCCCAAAGTTGGTCAGATAACTATTCAAAACCACTACAATCAGGGTGCCAAATTTGATCAATTTCCTCTGTGCGGTTCATAAGAGTTCACATACAACAATAAAACAAGGAAAGTAAGGCAGTAATGACCAATCATCCAGGCCATTAGGGGTCAGTATAATGTGCAAAAGCCACAGGTCTTATTGGGACGAATACAAGCCAGCCAAACATAAGCTAAAGGTTAATAAGTGCAGCTTAGTTAAACTAATAAGCTAGTGGTTCCAGTTGAAATGTAAAAAAGGAGAACTACTGGCTCTTTAGACTTCCAAAACCCAATGCATCATGGGAGCTCAACTCAGGACCACCAGTGCAGTGTTGGCCAATGTAGTTGACCACAAATATTGTAAGCAAGTCCTCAGTTTACATCTGATACTAGGGTGATAAAGACTGCAGGGTTTGCAGATGATGCTTATTGAGTGTTCATGATCCAATAGCCACTGAGGAACAATGTTCAATTCAAACTAGTTTGTGTACCTCTTAAAAGGCCAAGCGCTTGAATGTTTAGTCTGATAGCAGGTTTCCGTGCCTGGTATGTTACGATACGTTTTCCCAGAGTAACTGGGAAGCAAATAATCCACAACACAACAAAATGCACCTCATGAATTTTCAGGCTAAGGATCTGAAGAATGCAGGGTCTCCGAGTTCCTCAGCTGGACCAGTGACCCCCGTCACCCTCTTCCTTCGCTGAACAGAGTGTGTACTTAGACACTGTCCAAATGTTTAGTCTCAAATGCTTTATTCTACTGCCTTGCCTACAAATTGTTGCCAGTGCACATTCGAGACTTCATTCAACACTCCTGTTCCCCCCTTCCTCCTAAAAGCACTCTCTTCCTGAAAGCATTCCTCAAGGCATAGTAAAACAAATGACTTCAGGCCTTTCCTGCTGCCTCACTTTGAGGCCTTATATGCAAGCAAGCCAATTCACAAGCATAGATGAACATGATTTACTTACAATTTAAATGGATAATTCACTCAAAAAGGCTTATTGTACTCACCCTTAGGTTGTTCCAATTCTGCAATATTTTCTTTCTTTAGCAAAACCCGCAATGAGACGTTTGGGGGAATTTTCGTGCTGGTCTTTTCCAACAAAAAAAGCACCATGAGTGATCCATGTAAGTTTTCGGAAGGCATACCAAAGCTGATAATCAACCCCAAAGTAAAAGATGTGAAAAAGTTTATTTATGGGTGTACTGTTCCTTTAAGTAAATAATGATATCACTTAAACTGTTGTACCATATTACCACAGTGCATTCAGTAAATATTACAAATAAAATCGAATGATGTGTAATGGTGAAGAACATTATTTCACCTGTTCTCTATGGAGTGTGTCATCATAAATGTGTTAGCCGGAGTGCTAGCTTCGAAACTCCCTCAGCCTAAAAACAGAGCTTATCTTGAAAAGGCAGATCTTTCTGTTGACATATCAGTAGGCTTGTTTCCCGCCATATAAATACTGGAGTAATAAATGTCCTGCAAGCTTACAATCTCCTCTATAAATGCCTATTTTGATTTAAAGCAAAAATAAAACTCGCTCATGAGCAGCAATCAGAAGAATGTTTTTCATCGGTGGACTAGCCTGGATTTAAAGAGATAAGTTAACTTTCGGTTTTTATACCCGCCCTCAAGTTGTTCCAAACCTGTAGCAATGGGTTTTTTTTTCTCGGTGGAACACAAAAGAAGCTTTTATTTTTTTGGATTTCAAAATTCATCATTCAAGAGTAAAAGTGGTCCAAGCAACTTTTGCACCATATATTTAAGTCTCAATCGTTCAATCCTTTTATGTGAGGAAACCGTTTAATTACCAGCATTCTTCTAAATATTGTTTCATCAGTGAAAGGGTTTCATTTTTGAGGTAAACTACTCTTTTAACGCTGCCTCAATGCAACACCAGCAGTGTCTGGCTAGACTGAAACCATCAGAATTCAATTCCAGGGGAATATTGCTTAGATTTTGGAGGAGACTTTAGAAGACCATCAAATAACGCTGTCAGACAGCTTCTCAAAACCAGGGCTTTCGTTTCTGGGATTGTATTCGGGCTGGCAGGGGCATCTGCGTGGCTGGTTTCGCACTTTGGTTACTCATAGAACCAGCTATGTATGCTTCACGCCGCCTGGCCAGACTTCACGCGACTGCCGCCACATTCTGAAGTTAAGCCCCTTCGTCCCGCTAATACGCTTTTATGAGATTTTTCTTGGCTTCGGGAGATGACCATAGATCGTCTCCAAACCAAACCAGTACATGGGGAGACTGGCAGGGTTTCGCAGTGGTATTACTGGGCTGAAGGGACTGTCTCTGCTAGGGCATTGGCAAATCTGACATCTTTAATGATGGCACAGATTTAAATTCATCTTTTAAGTTAACTAAGCGAACATGCAAACTCCAAAATGGAGTGAAAAAATTATAAATGATTTGTTTTTTTATGTTAATGATGCTTAAACACTCTTTCTTGGAGATTTCTTTGTAGACTTGTACAAACGTGTTTGTTTGATTCAGTTGAGAATGAATCAAAAAGTGCTTCACCTTTTTTCAACTGACATGGATTTTTGATTCTTGGTTGCACCCCTTTTCAGTAATCTTTGTGTTTTTAGGCCAACCCAGAATTTCGAATTACTCTGGTTCCCTCAACAAAAAGCCACTTTATTTCACTTTATTTTGAATTATTGCAGAAAATAAGCTCTGTGACCTACAAAGTTTCATGAATCTTATGCATTTTGTCTATTAAGATATTAAATGAACAATTTTTATTAATTCTGAAGCATAAATACAGTCAGCAGAAATATAAAGTGCAATTATAAACACAGGGTGTAAAAGTGGAGTAGTGACTAGCCATTTAATATCTTCTGTAGAAACAAATGTCACCTCTATAGTCCCATTTAGTCTTTTAGCAACCGCCTTTTTCAAGACAAGCAAAAGTTTTAAAAAAATAAATTATGATTGGGGTATTACTGATGTATTATATGGCGTAGAATAAAACGGGAATGTTTTTTGAGACCACAGACCTTATTTCAGGCATTTAACCAAAAACCACATCTAAAACCCCACTGATATGGCAGAATTAGCGTAGCATGCTAATATGCTATTATTAACTCAGCCACAGTTCAAAACCCATAGCTACACTGAACTTCAGGCAGAAGACAGGTCTGTTTCACATGTTTAAGATCTTAAAAACAAATGGCACAATGGTAAAATGGAAGACAGGGACAATATGCACCTCCAAAAAAAGGGTAAAATGTCTACTAATATAACACAAACACAATACATATTGCTTACCAAAAACATACTTACTCTAAATACATGGATTCCGAAAAATGCTTTTGCTACCTGGTGCTAACAGGGAAACACTACCAAGCTATACCTTGGCTGGTTTATCAGAAGCTTACACAGGTGCCATCTGGCGCCACACTGACCTCTAGTGGCTACAATGGGGTTGGATAACTGGTTTGGATATCTAACGTGTAAATTTGAAATCCTTGAACGCAATGACTACAATTAAAGGATCAGTGTGTGTGTGTGTGAGATCAAAGTTGGAGTTGTTCTAATACAAGCACCTATCTGTCTTGCTAGCCAAAACAAAGGAACATGCTTTATTTGGGCTGGAAGTAAATCACAGTCCAAAGCTGATTAATCAAAAGACTGACCCTGAGCTAGTCGCCTCCATAATTAAAGGAGTTAGTTTTAATGGCGCAATGGGTTTTAAATGAGATCGGTGGTATCCATTGGACAGGACGACACCCGGCTTTCTGAGGGCCTACAATCTCCTGCGCTGACCTTGTCTGTGGACTCACCGCTAATACTAGGAAAACAGAAGCTAATCTCTTACACCAACATATGTGGCTTCCAGCTCAATGCATTTATCATCATAATAATAGGCTTTCATGAGGTCCTAGCATGCTAACAGCATCCTGAACTAGCTCGGCCTGATAAATGGAGTACTGTTGCAGACAAAAACAGACCGTTAAAGATATGAAAGTGCGTGGTTGTTCGCAATCACACCATTCCTCCATTTATTTCTCTTTGTCATTGAGCTAAATATGTTCCAGGTTCAACTCACTATAAGCTAAAATTACACGAATAAAAAGCAAACATAAGGTCCTTCAGCTCACTGAGCCCAGTGCTGGCCAGGTCTCAAGAACGTATTTGTTTGGTCTGATATTCCTCAGGTTTAGTACAAGGATAACGTGAAACCCACCGGTCCAAGTAACGTACAAGGCAAAAATCGAGAGCAAACCGTAAATCCTATCTTTCTCACAATTCCTTGCACCGTGTCTGCTCGCCTTTGAGGTATTTGACAGAATCATTTACACATTAAGCTACCGACTACCAAAAAAAAAAAAAAAAAAAAGCAAGGTTTTGGCTGTCTGTCTTGTCGCTACTGCCAAAACAACAGTTTATTATTACCCACCCTACTTGTACCGTATGCCTGGAATGACAAAAACAAACTAAGCTTGAACTTGTATTTTATATAAATGACTACGACGTACCAACCGAGAACTACAGCTGTGGCGAAGCCTTGGTTGCAGTATTTCAGGAAAGATGTTAGAGAAATATTCTAATAACATTTTATGAGGTTAAGCATAGATTTAAACAAAGAGACCTGGGGAAAAGCACAACAGATAAGTCACATTCACGGCAGTGATATATTTACCACCTTCATGCAGCTTAAATCTAGCAATACAACGATATAAAACAGTAACATCACTATTAGATTGATTTAAAACTTGGATATTCAAAATGATATATTAAGCAAGTTTATTTAAATTTACTTAAGTAACACCATATAGACAAAAAAACAAAAAAACTTTATTTTGAAGGTTGCTTCAGAGAGCCTAGCCTGAAAGTTTGAAGCAGTTGTAAAAGCTTGTTTTAATGTTTAGATAGAGAGGTTGATAGTATATTGCTAGCAACATTGCTAATAAGATTTAACATGTTGCTAGCATGCTTCTAACATGTTTTAACATGATTAGCATATTGCTAACACGTTTTAGCATTATTTAGCATATTGCTAACATGCCTCAAAAATTACATACTGCTTTAAAAAAAAAAAAAAAAAAAAAAAAAAAAGCTTAACATTTTTAAAGAAGTGTACATTCCATATCCTGAGGGACAAGGAGTGAATTTTTATGTGGTTGATTTATTATGGGGAGCTTTATTTTATTAGAGTAAGCCCCAGATTGACACTCAAGACCGGTCATAAACCCTGGGCTACACTTGTCGCGTGCAAAGACCAGGAATTCACCTTTTAACCGGGTCTATCTCAATGTTCCATTAATGAAATCAGAGAAAGAATAGCAGATGGCTGTGCTCGTAAAAGCAAGAGAACTAAATCTTTCCACCTCAACTATGAGGTCACCAGTGTCACAACTGAGTTTGCTTTTGATTGAGAAGTTGGCCAGAAGGATACCTTGCAAAGACTGCTACATCATGTCAGTTATATTAACGTTACGTGTGATTTAATGCCAGTGTGTTCCCACTGTCCCGTCCCTGTATAAAGGCCTTCGGTGAGTCTGGACACAGGAAAACGCTTGTAGCTACAGCTGGGCAGCTTTTGCAGGCATCGTTCACTTAAATATTTAAGAATCCTATCTTGGTTTGCCATGCAAAGACTGTCTAATGACTGTCTGTAAGAAGCAGATGAAGTTTTATTTCACATTCTAACTTCTGAAAGGTAAAGTACATCCATAAATGTTAATGGGGTAACTCACCCAAAATTTACAATTTTGTCCAAACCCTTTGTTCATCTTTGTTTGCAAAGTCTCGTTTTGGTACATACTGATGGAATACAAACATGTCTGTACTCCGAAACACAGTCTGAAACCAGTTAGGGTCTGGAAGACATTAGTGTGGAGAAATCTTAAACAAAATTTCCAAAATCAACTGTTTTGAAAGTGTACCCGGCTTCAACACCGCGTTTAACTGATCCAGCAGAAATCTGTTGATGTGAGCCCAGGGGAGGTTGTTCCCTGCCGTATGATTCGTTAACCACATTTGGACTCTTTCACGGTCTTTCCAAGCCAACAATAACGGGTGACTCTGGTTGAGTCGGCAAAGAGTTAATGTGTTTCCTCTTCAAACCTTCCATGTTCCAACCGTTCGTGTGTAAACTAACTTTAGAAGAGTGACTCATAGCACAAACCAAGGGGAGCTCAAACCTGATGAAAGCAGTCTCATAGCATACTAATGGTTTACATTTGAATCATTATTAGTAGTGTTTGCTAAGACAATATACAGTACTAATCACTATTTTTAAAAAACCCTTTGTGTGACAAATGAGTTCAGACTAACAATTTTTACAAGGGATACGTTAAAATGGCTAAAAAAGTCTCATGGTGTCCATTAGGGATGCACGGTTATCACAAAAATTATTATTGTCGATAATTCCCTTGAAACTGTAATTGCGATTATTAATAACAATTATCACAATTTACATTGAATGATGTTTATACATTGTTTGATGCAACTGCATGCTGTATTTTCATATAAAAATAATCAAGCTGGAAACACTAACTGAAAAACTTATAGTGCTTTCCTTTAGTTTTAAACCTCAAATGTTAACTATACATAGGATTGGTTTCTTCATTAAATAATTAAAAAACAAATATATATATATGAATGGTATTGTAAATGTTATACTAAAATAAAAAAATAAAAAATGGGAAAAGATAAAATGTAGAAAGAAAATCTTGGGAGGTAATCAACCACAAGAATGAAATTAGCATTGTACTAACAACTACTCAAAACAACTAATCAATCACATACATTAGCAATGACCTGGCAACCACCCAAAACACCATAGAAACCACCTGGAACATTATCAACCACTAAGAAACCACAGAGAATGCAATTACCTAGCCAGCTTCAAGAAACCACCAGAGATTGTCTTATTACTGGGAGATGCGGAGGTCAGTAGTTTTGGTGTGGCTTTAGAAAACACCCAAAATGCAGCAACCAAATAGCAATGCGCAAACAACCACAGATTCAGAAAATGTAATTAAAGGGGTCATAGGATGTGATTTCAAGTTTTCCTTTGTCTTTTGAGCGTTACAAGCTGTTTGTGCAAATATAAGACCCTTTGAAGTCTCAAACCCAAAGAGATATTCCTTATAAAGGTAAAGATTTGTCCATCCTAAAACGCCTCATTTAAACACATCCCCACATGTCTACATCACTGTGTGGGAAGATTTGCATAAAACCGCCAAAAATGTCTAGGCAAAGAAAGGTATAACTTTTAATCTCGCTGTAGTATTGTTGCCGCCGCTGTGTGTTTCCAGATATGTGTAACATTTCCATGCTTGAGTTATTTGGATATTTGGCCAATCAGAGCACACCATGCTTTTCAGAATGATGAACTTTGTAAAAATGTACAAGTTTCAGAAAGGTTGGCCAGAGAAGAGCAACAACCCTCAAAACAACCTAGAACAGCGGATCAACCAACAAGAACATGCTTTTGTGAGAGAGAAAAATAAAAAAAGCATTGTTAATTGAAACGTTAACATTTCCAAATCTTATTTGGGCTGAAAAGGTCTGAGGTCCACATAGTTAAACAAACTGGAAAATTCAGTTTAAGCATGTGCCCCAAAAACCAGTATGAACCCTCTGAACTGGTACGACCAGCTGATTTTTTTTTTTTTTTTTTTTTTTTTTCCAAGTTGGTCTACCAGCTTGGACCAGCTAAAAATCAGCATGTTCCCAAACACAATTACCACCTTAAGCTGTATTTTCCAGTACGACGTTGTTTAGTAATTAGACACTGGCGATTTTAGCAGAATGGAAATTTTTCTGTGAGAGTTGCAAGTAATACAGTATGACCAGTGTTGGAATGGTTTTGATCAATCATTTTGAAACAATTTGAGCAGGCAGTACTCAACACAGATCACTTTTAGACTTTCATAATCCTTCAATTAAAATAATTTCATTTTTAAAGCAGCCAAAACAAAATCGATCACTTTTTAGCTTTTAATTTGGAATTGTTCGGAGGTTAAATCTGTTGACTTTAGCAATCTTTGTTGCATTATGTGCCAATGATGACCATTCAAAACTGGTGAAACGGCACATTTAAAAAAATTCTCCAAAGTTTGCATGCCTGTAACTCAAGTAGTATGGAAGATATCTTAATGCCCTTTTAGATATTGGGTCTTAAACTTTACTTTTGGTAAATTCATTTATAAGGCCCTTCATTGTTCGGTTCCACAGATTTTGGAATTGCAATATGGCTATTCATAGGGATTTTTTTTTCCTGTTAAATTTGTTTTTTTGTAATTAAATTGTGTAATTTTGTTACGTGTTACTAGTTACTCCTAACACTGAATAAGACAACCCTCAGATGTTCCTTCTACAACACAAAACCCAGATGGCTTTATAAAGGGTTGAAAAAAAAATGTTTATTCATCTTCTAAGAAAAAAAAAAACACTCTTAACATGTGGAACAACAAAAATACAACATTATTTTATGGTTATACCATTAGACAGAATTATATCTGATTTCCACCATCGAGTGTCCGTAAATGCTAAACTCAAAATATTCACTAGAGAGCACCAAACTACTCCCTCCAAGTCTAAAAGTCTACTGTAAATTACATAATTGCAAATTAAAACGTTTTCAAAAATAGGTCTGTCCTGAATGAGAGTAAGAACATATGAAAACAACTTCATGAGCTGGAGGAATTAACTGATCTTCTACTGATTCTCCTCTACTTTTTCTTACCAGCAATTCTCTTTGAGCGGCGGAGGCCTCCGACATCGCCCTCCTGGGCTTCTGGGGCAGTGGTAGGTTTGGAGGCAGTCTGGGCTTTTAGGGTGGCAGTGGGTTTGGAGGGTTTTGGTGCAACAGGAGCAGAAGTAAGTTTGGATGGTTTTGGAGCAGGAGCTTTGGAGGTTTTTAGCACAGGCGGTGAGGCAGGAGGTTTGGACGCAGTCTGGGCTCTCAGGGTGGCAATAGGTTTGGAGGTTTTTGGTGCATCAGGAGTAGAAGTAGGTTTGGAGGTTTTTGGAGCAGGAGAAGGTTCGGAGGGATTTTGAGTAGGAGCTTTAGAGGTTTTTATTGCAGGAGGTGAGGCAGATGGTTTGGATGCAGTCTGGGCTCTCAGGGTGGCAGTAGGTTTGGAGGTTTTTGGTGCATCAGGAGCAGAAGTAAGTTTGGAGGGTTTTGGAGCAGGAGAATGTTCGGAGGGTTTTGGAGCAGGAGCTTTAGAGGTTTTTAGCACAGGCGGTGAGGCAGGAGGTTTGGATGCAGTCTGGGCTCTTAGGGTGGCAGTAGGTTTGGTGGTTTTTGGAGCAGGAACTTTGGAGGTTTTTGGAGTAGAAGAAGAGGCGGGAGGTTTGGGGTCTGAAGGGTGTTTAGGGGCAGTAGAGGGTTTGGTGGCTCTCTTGCCTTTTTGCCGTGGTTTAGATGACTGTGGTGTCTCCTGCAACAGTCAAAAGCAAATTTCAATGACTAAAAATGTGTTGGTATAAATTAAAGGCCTGTTTACACTAGGGCTGCAAAATTTAATGAATTAAATCAAAAAGGCAATAAATTGTGATTAGGCAGAAGCTTTGATTGTCATGCGTATCTTTCAGTGAAGCACAGTTCTGTGATCAGTAATAAATGTCCACCCAAAGGCCAGAGGGCGCTCTCGCGCTGAAAATCAAAATATGCCCCACAGAAAAAAAAGCTGTCCGCTGCAGCTGAATAAACAGAAGATTTAACTGCTTTCATTGATTCAACGTGACTAATAAAAACAAGACTACAGTAACTAAATGGATTACCTGAGTTATTATTATAACAATTTTTAGCATAATTAAGTATATAGCTACTGTATAATGAAATGCTATTCGACATAGCCTTTATCACTGCTTAAAATACAATGAAATATTGTGCGCCCGAAATATTTTAAGAAGCCACATCCTCTCACAGAAAGATTTATTTTAAACACTCGACTAACGTTATGAAATGAATTTGGAGTAAATACATGTTATTAAATACAGTTTTTCCATGTTTATTTAAAGTCTAAGATTATGAACGTGATTTTGCATTGATTATCAGAGAACTATAGCTCTGTGTAGTAAATGCTGCTCCACCTGAAAGCAGGTGATGGAGATTTACTGCTAATCACAGAACCCGGCTTTACTGACTAAATATGCATGACAATCGCGATTGATCGCATTCGATTAATCGTGTAGCCCTAGTCCACATCAAGAGCAATAACTATTAGCGTTCTCATAGACAGCAGATAATGTTTTGTTTATTACAAGCGCACTGCAGTTTTATAGTCTGCTGCTGCTCAAACTCTTCAAAGTCAGGTGGATTTTGATTGGCTGTCAATGTTTTTATCACTCATTAGCTGGAAAATAACGCTCTTTAAGTGCTTCCAATGATAGAATTCCTCCGTTATCATTTAAAATTCCTCTCATTTAGAATGAGTATTAAAATTACAGTTGCCATTACAGTTATTGTCATTGTCGTAAGAGGCCTTCATGTCTGCTAAGCACTAAAAGTATCAGCTAGGACACAGAAAACGGTAGTCAAAAGTGATCCACTAACCTCTTTACAGGACAGCTGGGATTCCAGAGCAGATATTTCTGCTTTCAGCGCATCTACGTTTACCTTCCCACAAAAAAAAGGATCATCTTAAGTGCGAAATGTTTAAAATATACATATTTCCAACATTCCAACTAGCGGTTACCTTGATTTGTTTGATAATTTCCTTGAAACTGTCAATGTCCTTCATGAGTAGCGCCTCCTTTTCTCTAGAAACAGAATAAATGTAGATGTATCAAAAATCTACAAACTGCTAATAGGCAGCAACAATTTTAGCATGTTGAGAAGACCTGATTAATTAGCGACTGAGCAAACTGTTTTCTTCTGGTGGACAATAAAACTGGCAAACATTTTACAGACCTACAAGTTGGGACACAGAAGGCTTTGGGGTAGGAAACCACCCCAGAGCACTCCAGCAACCACATGCTAACATTTTAGCATCATGCTAGTGAGTTTTGCATGGGTAAGTACCACTAGAAACGCCATTCTTTCATTGTTTCGCGAGCTGTCTGGTTAATACCTCGATACTTGTGCTTTTTCCAGCTCTTTGTTGAGTTTGCTGACCTCTGCCTTCTCCTCAGCAGTAGTGCAGAGCACATCAGCAACATTCAGCTTGGCAAGGAGAGCTTTAAGATCAAGCCCTTCCAGCTGAATAGAGCTCTGGGACCTCAGAAGTATTTCCTTAGAAATTTGCTGTAAACGTTCACACGACGCCACCTCAAACAGCAGAGCCACAAATACTGAGATCAGACAGGTGTTTGACAAACATCACTTTATGGAAACGGTGGATACGAAGTGACAAAATGCATTATAAAAGCATCATGTATTACCTTAGAAAGCTCTGTTTGTATTTTGTCAAGCGCAGCAAAGCCCATGTCCCGCATTTGTTTCATGCTCTTCAGAGACTTCTGCAAGTCGCTTAACTCTTGCTGTAAACCAAATTGTCATGAAAACGTCCCCTTGGTTCAATTTAATTCTCAAGGTGAAAAGGAAATGTTTATGGCAATGGACAGTTTAAGCATAAATGGGAAAATAACGAGAATGTGATATTTTGTATGCATACCGTGTGCAATAGCAAAATTTCGATGTGTTCATAATTCAAAACCATATAAACAATGGTTTTAAACCAAATCTGGTGTAAAAATCGGAAAAATAATATTGCAAATAAGCTGAGATTATTCTGAGATGATAACTGGACAGCAATTGCTACAATTGGAAATGTTTAACACTGCATAACAGTGCATTCAGTGTATACTACGAAGTACACTAATATTCCATCCAAAAATATGCACTCCTTGACCTGTGCCTGTTGAACTCGCTTTTTTCGTTTGGTTTGATAGACAAACTCCAGGTCTGTGTCGGTCCATTTGTATCCCTGCATTCCCTGGATGAAGATTTCAGGATCGGGATTCCCAGAGTTTGCTGGACAGTCACGAAAGTGAATATTAAAGCAATTAAATCATGCTGAATAGGAAACAGTAAGTATACGTATGTGGTGCGGTACCATTACTATCCAATATAAGAACATGGAGAGATGTGTGAATATGACAGTGAGTCTATGAAATCACCCGATGCAGCTGTAGAACTTGACCTCCTGACCGACTTCCTCTCATCTTTAACTTTAGGATGCTGGAGAACTTCATTAGATCCATTACAAGAAAGGGGTTTCGTTATTTCCTTTAAAACAAGATTTTTAGTATGTTTAGTTATTACCTTTTTGGACTCATTAAGAACTTTTATGAAGTGATTACTAAATATATGACATTTAAAGGTCTCAATAAATTGCAAACTTTCATCCGAAGCACAAATTTATACATTTTATATAACTACACCAGAAAGCGAGAGAGAATTCTAGCTTTCATTTCATATTTATGTACTAAATGTTTAGTTTTATTTTTGACTAATATATATATATTATATATTGATATATATATTAATTTCAGGGTTATTTAATTATTCTTATGACATTGAGCAGAAATAATATTTATAATTTTGCTCATAATGTGGATTAAGCCTATCAGTCCATTTCTTATATGTTGGAAAACGCATGAGGCCAAAACATTCAGCACATTTTGGACAGGCCAGAATATTCTCATGATAAAAAAGGAATAAAGGAAAGAAAATGTGTGTATTAACAGCTATATATCCATACACACTGATATTTGCATGTGAGAAACACGAATGTCTCACTGATAAAATATTATCGTTGTGTTTGTTTGTTTGTTTACCTGGCCACATGGCTCATCTTTGAGCCCTTGTTCTGACGCTGGAGAACCATCTGGTTTGCTGGGGGGGCTTGTTGTTACTCCTTCACTTTTAGATGGAGGTGTCCTGTCTAACTGTCGCCCGGCAGATATAATATTTGGCTGCTCGTCGATTATTGATTGCGCGAGTGAAGGCGTATCATGCGAATCCAAATTACGCACATTTTTGGCGCGTTTAATCCTGCCTGCCTTCGAGCTCATTTGAGCTGCCGGTGTTTTTAACTGTTTAACCGACCAACTGATGTTATTTGAAGGAAATGCTACAATTTTGACGCCCTTAAACTGCATACGATTTTAAAAGTGAGCTCAAGCAGAGTGAAGCGGAGTTCCTACATGTGCTGATCAGTGCTAATGGCTCTTGGTGGCCACTGGGATAATAAACAGCAGCACAGGCTACTTGTAGCGCTCATTAAAGTTGTTAAACTCATGACAGATGCAGTGCATATTTTTGCTCGTCAATATAATATATATTTTCTCTGTGTTACATATACCACCCAGGCTCAACTATATACATTTTTTGAATTTTAATGTTTACTGAACAGGCCTCTAACAGCTCAGACGGCTTCAATGAATGAAGTGAACCGACAGAGGGCGCTGTACCATTTCTCAGGCAAAAACTGTGACTGACCGCATCGAGGCTATTCTTAAATTGTAAAATGCCGAACCAAATGGCATGGCCAATTGCATTAATAATGAGAACAATTATATTTATAGATAATTTATCCTCTAATGCAGAGAGATTCAGAAATTTTAAGTGTGGCTATCTGTAAGTGCTGGAATACTTGGAGCTATTGTACTATGTATAAAAATAAGAACAATGGTAGTCAAACCAAAATTTATTCAGACACTTTCAACATTTCTCACATAATTACAGCTTATTCGGTATAGTTTAGAAAATAGTAATAAAATATGACAAGAACTCAGCGTTAAACTGTGTCAGAACTTATTCATCTTGATAATGTCACATAACTTTGATAGAAAGGTGTGTAATGAATTAGGTTAAAAGCTGTCAGCTGTTAAATTTAAGTACACAAATAGATAATACCACTTTAGGTCAACCAGTTACCAAGCAATGCTTAATTTTGTTCAGTCTGTGGTGTAAAAAGGTTGCATTAGCAATTAAATAAAAGACACTTAATCAAAACATGGTCAGGTCAAAGTGTCTGGATCATATCTGGTCCCAAAGTTTTATAAATTTGACTGGTAGTTACCTTTATGAACACTTTTTGGATATAATATGTAACAGTTTACTTTATTTTGCTATCCTTACTTATAATAAACAGTAGTGTCCTGCACCCACTATAAAAAATATATAAAAATGATGTCTGGGTGTCCGAATAATTTTTGGCTTGACTGTACGTCTCTCTGTTAAAGTCAAAAGTATGGTGTCGAATGAAGAGCAGAGATCATTTATATAAAAAAAAGTAAAGTATAACTTTATTGTAAACAGTAGAAAAACTCAAAACTGAAAAAGCAAAGCGCAGTATAATGTGTCATATCATGATGCGTTTAACTCTACAAGTAAGACAAATAACCACAGCAATAAATAATTCAGCAACATTACTATATCCAGCCGCACAAACAAACAGATTAGCCCTATAAATTCTGTTTGCTCCCGCTAGTGGATAGATAATTACATTCAGCATCTTTAATATCTATATAAACTGTTCCAAACAATTACAGTATCATCTCACTTACAGTTTAATGCTGTTCACTGGCATCCATGCACTGGACTGTAAAAGTTAAAAGACTCGCGGGTGTCTCTTTCGATGCTGAAGGGAGTGCATCAAGAACTGATGGCTCCTTGATATCATCCAATCAGTTCCTGATGCAGTATCACCAACATCAGCCAGTTCAAACACTTTAGACATTGACATTTCAGCCTATAGATAATACTTTGACTTCTTTTCCACAGGTGGCCCTCTTCTGTCCGATGGAGACCAACGTTATTTCGTCATGGTGTGCGAGTGCTGTGTGTGACAGAACCCCAGCAGCGCCTGTGAGAGGGGTGACACGCTACTCACAGTTGCCAGCTGAGATTATGCCAAAACTCAGCCGCCATTACCCGAGTCCTCCAGCAGGGGAGCGCAGATGTTCGCGTCCCAGAGATGGTAATTCATTACAAACTTCTTTAGCTCCTCTGTACAGCATAAGATGCATTTTTGTTGATCAATTTAGTTAGTTCGTTTAGTGGTTTTTGCAAAACAACAAATTAGCATTTTAGCATTGACATTAGCATAGATGTAGTATTGAAGTATAATGCAGACTCAGGTGCAGATGATGTGGTTTTCTCTTAGGTTTTTGGTGTAAACAGACTACTCAACCCCTACAGGTCAATGTGAGACTGAAATCACATCACAGTTGCCTGCAGAGATTACGCAGGCAGTCCATTGCGTCTTTGTTGTGATGCTAGTCAATAACAATGAGTTTGGGTTTAAACTGAGCATTATCAGTGGTTCTCAAATGGTGGATTGTGATCCAAAAGTAGGTCACTAGTCAATTCTTATCAAATGTGGCAGAATTAAAACAATGCAAACATGTAAAATACATGTAATTTTTAGGGAGGAAAAGACAAAGGCTTTGCATATCTTTATCATATTGAAGTCTCAGAAGTAGCAACAGATCTTTTAAAAATTGGATTATGGATTATGAAAATATAGGGAGGAGATTTGGTTATATCCATCAGTTGCTGATTGGACGGGAGCTTGCAGAAGATTGTAAAGGGGCCGAGTTTAAGTGGACGGAATGATTGGAGAAGTCTGGAATACATCACCATGGTTACATTGTGACATTCTAATTACGAGGTCAAAAAATGCACTGGTGAGTTGTTGACATTCACAATAAGATTGATTATATGCAAATAGATACAGTACAGTTTTGTTTCATGCTGTCTTCAAAATCAAACTCAGCAGTATTTTGGTAGGGATGCAAACATGGACAGTTTGCATGAAATGCTCTTATCTTTGAGAAACATGAATGAAATTTTGCAAGGTAAATTAAATGCATCGTAGACTATATTTAATATAGTTTGCAGGATAAACATGGTTTGCAACGGCCGTGTTTCATTAGCATGCATAGTTAAATGTTGGGAGCGTGAAACTATCGAATTCATCAAACACATCAAACAACATTTTTCTTGTGCAGTCTATGTCATTATTGTTTATGCTAATATTGATAAATGTCAATGTTTGATTTTTAAAGTCAGCATGATACATAAGCCGTTCTTTTTTGACATATTCAAAAGAAATAGTTTCTCGAATGAGAATTGTCATTTTTCAATCTCATGTGAATTACAGGTTGTTGGAGGGATGAACTTATAGTTTCACCATAAAAAAAGGACTATTAAAGGGATACTCCACCCCAAAATTAACATTTAGTCATTAATCACTTACCCCCATGTTGTTCCAAACCCATGAAAGCTTCGTTCACAATTTAAGATAGGAGGCTTAAGACTGTCCCATAGACTGCCAAGTAAAATATACTGTCAAGGTCCAGAAAAGTATTAAAAGCATTGCAGAATACTCCATCTGCCATAAGTGGTTCAACCATAATGTTAGCAATGAGAATACTTTTTGTACACGAATAAAACAAAAATAACAACTTTATTCAACAATTCCATTGTCAACAGTCTCCTAGGTATCTCTCCACATCACTCAGACTGCCTACTCTCTTCTGTGTCAGCCGCGCCATAAGGATGTGCTGTTTCAACATGTATTTATGCTTTGGTTTGAAAGAAAACAGTGCATCCTTGTGGCCTCGCTAACACAGAAGAGACAGTCTCAAGCTTCACGTTTTTCATCCAAAATATCTTAAATTGTTTTCTGAAGATGAACGAAGCTTTTACGGATTTGAAACGACATGGCGGTAACTGATTAATGACACAATTTTCATTTTGGGGTGGAGTATCCCTTTAACAGTCCTTGGAAACAATCCATTCCACAAAAAGTTCTTCAGAGGGTAAAACGGATTTTTGTATTTTTAATGTTCTTTAAGTAAAAAAAAAAAGGTTAAAAATGTTAACAAAATAGTTATGACATCGCCATGAAAACCCCTATTGTAGTCTTTACTATTAAGAATGTAAGGGGAAGTATTTATTTATGAATTAATTTAATTTATAATAAAATTCCAATAAGAATTGACCATTTTGATTCGAATGGGAACTTTAAGACCATTTTAAAAAAACGCTATACAATGAACAATTTTGCTATGGTTTTGTGTCACAACATTGGTGTCTACTGTAAAATCTGTGTCCTGAAACAAAAAACAGCAGAAAAGCATTATTTTATATTACTATTGTTTTTGTGTTGGCGAGCGTATGATAGCCGAAGTGTGCCGTAAACACTCTAATCCGTTAAGGCCGAAAACCATCGCGTGATGGGCAGTTTAGCCTCTCCCAGCTGGTGAGCTGAAGGGCGTCTCCCCAAGGCATCTGGCGTGTGTCCCCCAATAACCCCACACCCCCTCAACTACACACACACATACACACCCTTCCTCTGCAAGACCGTGATCCCCGCTGCTGTCAGGGCCCACTGGTCGCCATGGCAAACTCACAGGAACCTGAGCCGGCATTGTCAGAGCGTCCGATGTGTATGTCCCACTCGCTGTCTCTTCTTTAGAGCCACAGCTCTGGTCCTTTGACACCCCAGAACACTGCAACAAATTGAGAAGGACGGAAGAAAGGAGTGAGGGAGGGAGAGATAGAGAGAGAGAGAGAGAGTAGCCGTTGTGTGTTTGCTAGACTAAGTCGTGTTGGCCAGATCAAAGGCCAGTTCTTCCCAAACTAGCAGACCTTTTACAAAGCATGTGGGGCTTAGCTTTTGTGGGAGTTGTATACTGACCATTTCAACTATTGCTGAGAACACCTGATACCCACCAAAGAAATCTGAAAGGAAAATGTGAGCTCTTCAGTATGTTGCAGTTTATAGTTTTAATTGAACACACCTCAAAATGAATACAAACTAGGGTTGTACATCAAAGATCAATGGCATTTTATTATAGTTTTAGTTTAATATATTTTAGTATCAAGTTAAAAAATAGACAAAAATAAATAAATTACAGACATTCATTGCCTGATTTGTGTTGTTCGCAGCACAAAAACGTGTAAATTATCAACAAAAATATTATAGATATAGATAAATCTGATATCGCAAGTGTGTTGTAATGGCAGAGTTCACTCAATCAAGATATGTAGTCAACCCTAGTAAAAAAATCTCTATATATATATTTTAAATATATATTTTTTCATACTAAGTTTAGTTCAAATCTAATGTCATATTTACTGACATATTGCTCAAGACTTACTGATATAAAAATTATAATTAATCTTTATTTGTAGTGCTGCTGCTACTACTACTACTACGATGCACATTTCTTAATATTAAAGCTAAAATGTGTTTTAATTGTATGATCTTTCAATAATATTTGCACTTAAGTGTACCTGAAGTATACTTGCAAAAGTTTCTCTTCAGCACAATCAAATACACTTCAGTATGTCTTTAGTTGGACTTCAGCACTACTTACAATAATCAGGACATTAAGTACAACATTTGTTGTTCCAATTTAGCAGACATCGAGTATACCGGTTTAGTATAGGGTATTTTTAATAAGCAAATAAATATGTAAATGAATTTGTATTTTTATATTTATTTTTAACTATGGAAAACTAGGTCAACAATGGGCCGTGTCGCAAATAAAAGGGTTAAAGGGTGGAACAACATTTGCCCTTGGCACTATAATTATGTTTGCAGAAAGTGAGATGATTTTTGCAGTTTTTAAGTTTAACTGATCAGCTGAACGTCTGATACTGAGTTACAAATGTCGCATAATGTTCATGTCAGTCTTCTTTGTGCTCCGTGAATGTTTTCTGACAAACAGATTTCAAATAGGTGTGAACATGGCTCTTTTTTTTTTTTAAATATAAAAAGAACGCAAGAAAACGTGGCAGTTTTAGCTTAATCCATTCGTTTGTATTATGTTGTTTTTCAAAATTGGTTGTTTCAAAACAAAAACGTGCCCCTCCCATGAACTCCCTAGTGGCGAATGTTTTTTAAACATTGAGGTTTTACAAAAGCACAGTGGTTTTAGTTAAAAAAAAATATATAGGGATTAGTTTTTGCTCTGTTTTTCCACTGTGCCAACTCTACACAGTTCCATTCTCGATACATTTCATTTTCATTGTTACTTGTTTTTGAGTCACTATTCTCCGGCTTCTTTCCTCCCCCCTTAAGCTGAGATGAGATGTGTCAGCTGGTGGTCGTATTCAAAAGGCTTTTTACTGTACAATGTGAATTAGTTTGAGCTCTGGGTTCGAGGGGACCCCTGTGTGGCGAGTGGTATTGTTAAGCAAAGGCCAGCGGTGTTCCAGAACTTGGGCTTGACCAAAGGTGGCATGTGAAGAGGACGGAGCCATTCCCAGCATCTCCTCTCACTGTAAGGCAACATCTCAAGACCTCAGAGCACCAGTTTGCCCACAAACAATCACAGCAGATTTAAGCAGGGATGACATTTTTATTTGTCACAGACCTAAAGTCCTAAATACTTTCCCACCAGGGGCAAAGGGCGAGAGAAAAAAAGAAAGAAAAAAACAATTGAAAAAGTGGAACAGCATCTCTGGCAGTGGATGTGGCCTGGGACCCCCCTCTGTCATCATATTGTCTGGTAGAAAATTGAAGACAAAAAAAGACAATATGACCAGTCCTGGACAGAAGGATCCGTGGTGTTGCACTTGTTTCATTAATGAGGGCTGTTTTATTGTGTTCTCTGAAGTTTTCCTACTATGGTACCCTGGACGTCTTGGACGTTTTCGTAATTAAGAGTAATAGTCATCTTTAATTAAGTGATAGCTTACAGACAAAAGAAGCCTTTTGTGATCGCCCCCCTGCCTAAATCCAACCACACTAGAATCAAACAAATGTTCCAACATTTACAACATAATATATACTATATAATGCACACAGTAATACATACTTACACATTTACACACCATGTCTCATGTACGTTTTTAAAGCTGTACCTGTGACAATTTCCACCAGCCAAAAACACGTATTGCTGTCTAAAACATCTAATTTACACAAATAAATGTGCATTTTAATGTTTTGTATTCACATCCCTACACTTTGTAAAACTAATTCATTTTTTGGAAAATAACATTTTTATCTTAAGCATGCGGTGGGCGGAATCAATTGATTAATTTCATTTTTACTTTTAAGTAATAAAATATTTAGTAATATAATATTAAAATATATTATTAGTGGAAGTTGTAGTATTAAGTCATGTTATCGTTATTATTATTATTGTATCATAAAAAACTAAATTTAATCTTCATTTCATTCTGAAGTGAGCAGATGTGCTTGTACAGTAGTGGCTTCAGTGACTAATCAATGAATGCATTACTTCATTCAACTGAATTACTGGCGGTGTCATATGGGCCAGGGGCCCATGGTGACAAAGCATAATTTTTGCTTAAAAAAATAAATAAATGAGCAAATCTGCAAAACATATAGTTTATATAGACGTAACATTGTACGGCATGCGTCAAACACTTTTTGCCAAGCACGTTTCGATTTAGAAATCTATCATTCAAGTCTGAACATACATGTGCAAAAGCAGGATAATTTCAGGATATTATATGGGAAAGGCATCTTACCTTACCTTTTCCTCAAAAGCGACCTTCTACTGCAAACACACACGTGTACTATACGTCTTTCAGCTCTCAGCGTGGTGAGAGCATGTGCTGCTAGCCTGTGAAATCCCACCCTATCTCTCTGACTGTAGAGCAGCAAACGGCTCTCCTTCTTCCAATGGCCCCCCTTCATTGATCTATCTTCAGCCTGCCTGATAGGCGTTCCACCCTGCAGGTCACTTCTTCCTGTTTAACCATTGCTTGGTTTTCTTGAGAGAGCTGCGATCATAAGGAGAATTTATTAAGATGGAAAGATGTGAAAAAAAGCGATTCCCTTTTCCCTCTTTCCCCTTGTTCGGTCCGGCGGGACAGGAGGAATGTAGTATGTGCGTGTTAAAGAGCACTGAGTGTATCTGGCCTGGTTAAAGGGGTGACACTGTTCAGAAGGGTTATGTTTACAGAAGTTGCCTGTATTATAATACAAATCTTCCAAAGTTTCCCTTGGTGAGCCATAAGGAGTTCAGGTTAATGAGCTAACGCATCTGTTTTGACAGCATGGTGTACACTAACATACCTCGTGCCAGTTAGCGTGCAAAGTACACTCGATTTTTATTTTGAATTTGTATTTAATTTTTGTGAGATTTCGTCAACCTGTTTTTAACACTACTAGATAATCAAATGATTCTTGTGCATCTGCTTACTAGTTATGTCTGGGTTTTGGTTAGTTTTTGTCTTTTTTTTGTAAAGTCTGGTGTTGTGTATTTCGTCAACTTGGCTTCAATGCTACAAGATTAAAGGATAGTCTGCTTATGTAAACAAACGAATTAGGGAAACTTTCAAACTATAAAGGAATCTAATACACTTAATTTGGCCAGTACAAACAATTCTGACAACATTTATGGCAATACATAAAAATCAGTTCAAAATGGTATTCAGTTCATCTTGTTTGTCATTTAAAAAAAAAAAAAAAAAAAAATTGTGAATTTTACGAGCATAACGAATTTAATTCTTGATTCAAAGACATAAATTGGCATAACTAGTTTGTGGGAAGAGTGCATTTATTACCATAACATGTTGGCATTATACTATTCTTTTTTTTTTCACGAAACCGTAAATTTTAAATGAGATATACCGCTGCAATTGCGATTACGCTGCATGAACACGCCTTTCGGTTTTCAGATATAGCGAACAGCGTATTCGTAGATTATTGCAGATTGAGAACTTTATCGTAACTTGGAAAAATTGAGTGAAAATCTTTGTACACTTTGTAAAACAAATGTTAAGACACCAGGGTTACTATCAGCATGTGTAGACTGGATGACCAGAAGATGATTGGTAGTGTAGTAAAATGGCTGACTGAAGAAGTGAAGATGGAGGCTCTTATCGTATGTGGTGGCCCAGCCGGTGACCTTCCCACACTACCATTTTTCGTACTTGGTTCATGTTTAAACATTTAGTTGGTCTCTATCGCAAGGTACTGTATGCTGGACAAACACCAGCTGTTTTTCTCTCAGGACTTTTGATGTAAAGTTGAAATCCACAGCAAACTGCAGTGCATCAAAAGACTTTCTACTGCCATGTCTTTTTTTGATACGAAATTATTTACCAGTGTTATTCGATTTTGTGAAAGTATTATCAGTTTAAGAATGAGGGTTTCAGAACGAGATGTGCAGGTGCAGAAGCGCATAGTGAATAATTTCCAGAAGGTTCACAAATCTGTCGGGTGGGTGTTGCCCTGCTTGCCTCCAACAATTGGCTCGCTGCACCTAAGACGACACGAACATCTTTGAATGGCTTTAAAACCAAAAAAGAATAAAAAATTGTAAAGTCTTTGCAAAACATTAGACTTTTAAAGGCATAATACTTAAAATAAAACATTTACAAGGGACATTTATAAGGAACATTTGTAAAACCTTTAGTTCTCCACATGGTGCTTGTTTATAAATTTTTAAGAATAAGGAAAGAGTCCTACTCAGAATATGAGGAAGAGGATGGTGTGAGGGGAGTATTGATTAGGTTTCGTTGGAGTCACGCTATGAGTGACCTTGGCCCTATCAGGGTTAAACTTATTACCCTCTGACTTCTTATGACCCCCCCTGACCTTTGGTGTGAAAGCAAATAACGCTGAAGGATGACCATCGGTCAGGCCTCAATGGCCTTCTATTGACCAAACACACAAACACACACACACAAATACAGCGAGGGGGCCAAAAAGGGCTAACGTCCAGAGAGGCACACTCCACAAATAATGCCATTAACCAATCAATACAAGAGACAGAAGAGGGGGTGGACACACTGGTTTTAGAAATGTGTAGCCTGGAAATGCGTTCTCCATTTGAGAGGCCATGAGTAAGTGTGCCATGCTGCTTTATACGGATATCTGGATATCAAAACTGATTTTTATTTAGGCAGTGGTAGTAAAAACAGTCCCTAAAACACTGTTTAAAAATAAGTGCAGAGAATGCATTTGTGAATAAATATCTGCATAATGCTATTTTGCTTATTTCATGGATCACAAGTCTTTTTAAATGCATCAGGCAGCACAGTTAAATATATTAAAATTCACATTGAAATAGAAAAGTTGTGCAATTGAATTCTATCAAGTTACGATCAATTGTGAAGAGAGGGAATATTTCGCACCACAGCACCTGCTGTTCATGATGGAGTCAATACATAAATGGTTGTTTGCTACTTTTCAACCCAGAGAGCAATGCGGTGCATAAAATATGCAAGGCAAAACTTAACCAATAATGAATTTAGGATGATCAGTTGCATTAAAAGTGGAGCGAAGATCTTTTTTTGCAATGAAATACATAGTCATTTCCAACATTAACAGGTCCTATTTCGTTAGGACAAACGGAGTAGGATCACCAACAGCATTGCATTGACCAAAAAGTTCTTTCGAACAATCTACGATAGCAACAAGCCAAAGAGAATGTGTGTGAGGGAGAGCCAAAGGAAGAGAGAAAGAAAATCAGATAGAGAGGGAGTGAGTACCTCGTGGATGCACTGCAGTGGTCAGCCAGGGTGGAGGAGAGAGGCGTGACGCCCAGGAGATGGAGGAATAGTACTCCATGCCTAGAGTCTTAGGAAAAGAGAAGGCAGAAGAGGAGAGGAGAAGAGAGGACCACTAGCTTTAGCCCTGCTACTGTTTTTGCCCTGCTGCCACTGGCTGAGAGCGAAGGGAGCGTCTGATTGGAGGGTGGGGGCTGAGGCCCCTCCTCGTCGTCCTCCTCCTCTCTGCAGTCTGCGTTCCCGCCTGTCAGGGTGAGTTAGCCGAGGGAAAGAGAGATGCAGCTCCCCACTCTACTCTTCTTTCACCCCCTCCATCATGGACGGATGGCAGGTGGGACAAGAGCTGCTGGAATGACCACAGACACAAATCTCATCCCGGCGCCCTTCTCTTCTCTCTTCTTTTCCTTCGCAGACTCTTTTAACTTGTTGAGAGAGTAATAAATAGTAACAATACAACACGATATGCAAGGCTGCGAGACAGAAATATGGATGTGAGACCAAGAACGAATGACTGTGGGAGAGGCAACAAGAATTTCAGGGAGTTGGAGGATGAGTGTCAGCGGGTTGTCAGGCAATAACAATACGAACTGAGGAACACGTTACAGTTCACAAGAAAAGAAAAAGGGAAAAACAAAGGGAAGAGGAAGGAGAGAGTGGGGGCCTGACTCTTTTCCCAACTCATTCCCTGTATTTTTATACTCGGTTCATTCTTCTCTTTTTCTCTCTTCACATTGGCCAACTGATCTTGGCATCTTCTGTTGCTGCATTTATCATCTGTATACGCCACTCGACACACAAAGTATTGATTTTTTCCCCTGTCCACCTTCTATTTGGCTTCTTACTCTGTTGCCTACACTGTGAGGACCAAACCATGGAAAGTACAGTAGCCTGAAACTGAAGGAAAAGGGTCAAGGCTGTAGCCAAATGTGAATGTTGAACTGGTAACTGAAAAAAAAAAAAACCTATTCATTGCCTACTAAGACATTGAGTCATACATGTCCTTCTCACTGTAAAAGGTGAATTTCAGGGAAGGAGTTTATGGTCCTGGAGAGGGGCAACTGTGAACTCTGGCAAATCTCTGCTAAAAATCTCCAGGGGCAGTAGAATGCAACATTAGCAAAGATTCACCTACTTGGCATAAGAAGATCATAGATTTATTCAAGAAAGAAACTAGCCAAATTGAGGGTGAAACAGGATTGTGAGTTAGCTGTCAATAAGATTAAATTGGCAGTGTGTGCCATCCCTTCCAAGGGTCATCACGGTTTTGATGGCCAGAAAGGGCTTCTTTGACCGCAACTAATGCTATGGATGTGAGGCATTTTCTGAGGCGACCTCGGCCCGTGTCACTGTAACCCTGACCCAATTCACTTTCAGTGTCCGTAGTGTCCAGCGACCTTTAACCCACGTGTCCCTACCCCCACACCCCAGGGGTCTTGCCCCGCAGAAGGGTCGCGTGTGCCAAAAGTCCCAAGAGACTTTTGAACCCTGTTGTCATGGAGATAACCTCAGGGAACCTGAAGTCCCTTAGCAGTTACATAACACTCATGACCAAGCAGAATCTTTGCCCGTATTTGCTGTTTTTATCAAGTGTTTAGCTACAAAAAGGAACAAACCCTGGCAAAGAGACAACAATGGTCAAAGCCTCAGTTAAGCCTCTAGTGAGTATAATGGTTTAACATCTGACCTTGCTCAAGGTTTTTACAGCTCATCACCATTGTACAAGCAGAGTATTTGCCTGATCCACGACCTTGATCAGGTAAGCAGCTGTGGTGAAGAGCTGTCAATGAAACCTGGCGAAGGAACCAAACCAAAGAAGCTTCAATGGAAGCACTGCTAAGTAGAATTTGGTAGGATTTGACAACCATCTCTACACTCAACAGTTAAGCAAAGAAGTCAATAGTAAGTTATTGAAAACATCCAGTTCTGCGACAGGCCTTTAGAATGATCCTATTATTCTAGCAATATTTAGGGATCAATCCCGGTCAAGTGTGTCAGGAAAGTAGTATGAACTCCAGTGGCCCTGATGCACAAGCACTGGGATTATAATGATTTTTCGGGTGCTGACAACCCTGTTAGGGCACCTGAACTCGGCGCCATGCATGAAGCCTGAATCCTGATTACAATAGGACTGGGGTGGGTGGAAGCATTAAGGAGGGCTGTTGTTGTCGCAGCCCCCTAACACTGCACGCACAGGGGCACAAAAGCTGCAGAGGGTGGGGGTGAAATGAAGGTTCAGAGGCAGGGTGAACTACGCCATCTGCCATAAAGCTGGTGCATGTGGGTAGGGGTCGACAGGGAGGGGCCGCACTGGTAGGGGTGTGTTAGCCCTAGATGTGTTCATGCAAGAGATGGACTGGGTCTTCCCTCAAATTAGACACGACCCCCCGAAGTGTAAGCCGCAGGAGACGGCCAATTCCTGCTTGCTTGCCTCTGTTTGCTTAGCAGCTTGATAATTAGAGAAATTAGGGACTGTCTGGAGATTAAACAGCACAAGAAGCACACTCCTATTATTTTTCGCTTCCCTTGCTCTGTTTTTCTCCTCTGCTGTCCTCTCCCTGTGGCAACAGACAAAACGTGCATCAGGAAACGAATATGATGTCAAGCATTCAAGTCATTCATTCACATCATTGACTTGGACATTTTTCTTGTGCACATCATAAACTATAATGAATTTTGTGGGTTTATAAAAATACACTCCCACCCACATACACACACACACCACAAACACACCAAAGCACAATGGGCAGTGGTTCACGCTTTGTGGAAATTGGGGTGACACTTTTTCTTTAGAAAGGATAAATGCGCTTTGAACCCCTGATAATACATTTCTGGTTACAGAATAAAGGGATTCGTGTCTACAGCATTTGTTGAAATTATGAAACGTGTAACGTAAATGATAGAAGAAAATATTCGTACAGTTTTAAAGTATGTACACACAGCAGTAGTGTAGCAAGTTCCTTGGGCTTCACACACTCAAGCAATCACAAGCAGTCTCGAACTTAGTAAATACAAATTTGCGTGGAAGATAATAGCACATTACAGTTTGAGAGAAGCAGTGAGTTACTGCACATGGCATGCAACCATGACCACAGGTTCACTGCGTCAGGAAAAGAAGCTCTGTCCCATTCCCTTGTAGTAAATGCTTCTTCATAGCGCCATCTAGTGTTAAAACAATATATTACAGAATATTGATTTAAACACTAGATGTAGTGGATTTTAACGAACACCGTAATTTCCTCGGTTTTATTTTAGTATATATTTTAACAGTGTAATATATTTCATAAAATATGTTAAGCTGATGCTGAAAAAAACATATTTTATATACATATGGAATACTGAAAAAAAAGAAAAAATATATATAAAAAACTTAAGAGTATTGAAGAGAAAGTGGAGGGAAAACTTTTTCATTAAAAATGTATTTATATAGTATGATTATGTTAATATTTTGCATTATTTATGCATTTAGCACTTTCATGCTAACTTTCTGACCCTAGAAGTAGTCTAAATATAATTTGTATGTCTACAAAACATTACATAAAGCATTTAATTAATAAAAGGTTTTGTAAGGTCATGTGTAATTAATATAATTGTAATTAAAGCATAAATGAATTTTGATCCATTGAAATCTATGAAAAAAATCTGTGATATAAAAACATTAAAAACCTAAATGTTTGCAAATGTTGATTTCAGTAATGATACTACAATATGTCCGCTGTATATTAACAGATATCAACAAAATGCATTATTCCTTTAAAATTACTTAAAGGCTTCAGAGGTTGTTTGTGTGTTTTCGGGACATTCAGGGACAAGTGTCATCTGGCGGTAGTCAAAAACACATCCGTCCACCTGCCCCACCCAGACCAGACCATCCGTCACAACTGTTTTTATACAGTCTATGGTCACAACATACACTGCCCTGTCTGAAACACACACTAAATAAGGTCTGATGTCACTGGTGACTGACAAACCAGAACTACAGTTTCTGGCACAGTTTTGTATTTAAAGTGAAGTAACAAACGACAGGTCCAGTCTGATCCTAGATAAGCAGCGTCTGTCAGAGATGTGTTGTCCATGGATCTTGACTAACAGGGTGGGACCTAACTTTGGGGAGTGGTTAGGCATCTGTCATAACTGCACTTGTCCAGTAGAGGACAGAATGAACACACACACACACACACACACACACACACACACATACACAAATGTAAGCACAAAAACAAAGGTACTGAAAAGAAACAGATTAAGTATGTACTACATCCAGAACAACCTTTTGACAGCTTTTACCTTTGAAATTGCACTGAAATCTGAACTGATGTTCATTCAACAGAGGGCATTTTACAGCCAAATCTGAGCCAAACATCATTAATCTAGAACGTACAGAGCCTGCCATAACATTGTCCCCAACCTATCAATCATGGGTGCTCCGCAAGGTCAAGAAAGACACTGAGAGAGAGAGAGAGAGATGAAAAAAGAAACAGAACAGAAAAAGAAATGAAGGGGTCTTTGCAAGCACTAAAATAGGATTATGTATACAGTATTCAAGTGTTTGTGTGGTTTTAGCTTTTTAATTAGGGTTTTTCCAAAGACAGTGTGGTGCTGGTCCACCCATAATTTGCAGTCACATTGCTAGGGGGTTTAAGGTAGTAGCTTGGTGGCTTACTGGTATATATATATATATATATATATATATATATATATATATATATATATATATATATATATATATATATATATATGATAACAAGGTCACTATGTATGGCTATAGTGGAAATGTTATTAATGGCATTTTCTGCCAGACAAAAATATTATTTTCAACCACATTTCTAAGAAACATAATACATCTTCTTATTAATGTTTGTAGCACAAATGGTTCAGGATGAATTGTGTTTAAATAGGGTTCGTTTTTTTTTTTTTCTCAAATCCATAAGTGCTTTGAAGACCACAATACTGGATCAATCCCTGTATTTCAAGGTATATTTGATTACTGCCATTCTTCGATGGAAGCTCCTCTAAGTTCATTTCAGGGAGTTGAGCCATGATTAAAACAGCTTTTGCTCAAGATGTTTCTTGTTTTACGGCAATGGTTTGCACCACACACCATTCTGTCACATTCTCAGACAGTGCTTTAATACAGACCGCCACCTGGCTATCATCTCAGCCAGTGTTGAAAGGACATTCTGCTTATAGTTAAGATAACAGATCTGCCAGAGGTATTTGCATCATATTTTAGTTATATATATTTTTGCCATTACAGACTAGCCACTGATGTACCACGACAGCCCTTATGCGAGTAGGTCAGGTAAGGAAGGTCTAGTCAACACAGTATATTCCTGTCAAATATATATGCTAATTTATTCCATGTGTATTCTGGTTTGACCTGATAACACCAATGAAATGATGACCCTAACAAAAAGCTACTATGGTGGCACTGCGATACAGGGATGGTGTCATGGTAATACCAGAGTACTTTGATACAGTATGTGACCCTGGACCACAAAACCAGTCTTATGTCGCTGGGGTATATTTTTAGCGATAACAAAAAATTCATTGCATGGGTCAAAATGATTGATTTTTCTTTTATGCCAAAAATCATTAAGATATCAAGTAAAGATCATGTGCCAGTCAGTGTTCAATACTTGGTCATTTCTAATCTATTATGGGTATTTCATTACGTTTTGATAGCATTTTATACGTTTTTGTTAGTTGTAGTTTGTGTGGGCTAATCTTACAGTTAAACTGAGGGGGGGGGGGGACTAATATGGAACAATAAGGGTGCTCCATTAATCATGTTCAATATTACTAACAGGTCCTTTATATTCCTCAATATTCATCTCAAAATCTGCATGGATGGTGTCATGGTAATACTTTGATGGACTATGATATATGAATGACAAAATGATTGTCATATTGATGACTAAAACATCCAAATATCGACATAACATGTCAATAAAACATAGTACCATGTCCAGCAACACCTCTTACGAAAATTAACCAGTTTAAATACAAATAAAAGCATTGTTTCTAGTTAAACCACCATGGTAAGCACAAATTAACCATGATTTTGCTACACTAGTGTAACCATGGCTTTTGTGGTAAAACTATGATGATATAAAGCGTAATATCTCCCCTCAAAAAAACATGGTTACGACACTTTTAGGCTAAGAAACCCATTGTACATTTTCGTAAGGGCCAATATTATTTCTATTAGCTAGCTACTTTGTTGTATTTAACTCGTGTTCAATACCTGGTCATGTCTAATCTATTAGTATTTCTTAACATTTCGATAGCATTTGATACATTTTTGTTTGTAGTTTGTGTAATCGTAGCCTACAATGAAACTGAACGAGGGGGGGTTAAAACGAATACTATTGTACTAACGACAATGTTTCATTTATCGCGTTCAATTTTACTAACAGATCATATTCCTTAATATTCATTTCAAAAGCTTCTAAAGAGTGTGAGACACGTTAAATAAGACAAATACATATAAAATCTTCGAACCGTTGAACGCCTCCTCAGAGATAAAGATGATGATGAGTGGGCGGGAAGCGCGCGGGTGGCGCGAGGCGGAGTTTGTCATGCACGCGCCGGGGATATTCGGGATCTCGCGCAGCGTCATCTTGGGTTGGGCTGCGTTTGTTGTTCCAGAGAAAAACCTCGCTCGCACGGATATAACGTGGACCTGCAATCTGCTTGGCGGACAGTAGCTGATCCGTTCGCGAGCGACCGTTATCTTTATTTCGCTCATATTGTACAGCGGTGGCGAAACGCTGCGAGCACAAATGGTTCGGTGCGATCGGTGGTCTGCGGTTCCCTGCGTCTGAGCGATTCGTATAAGAAACTTCACTCTATTTACCGAGTTCATCTGGGGTTCATTGTGCAACAGGTTTCTATAATAAACCAACGCTACAAAGTTGTCGCACAATATCTGAGGAGACTAATCTAAAATAATGATACGTAAAAGAAGAGGATAATACTTGCATAATATACCTGCATATAAAACAACAATAAGAAACACTTCTTGGGGGACCAGGGAAAGGTCTTATATTCTTAAGAATAAGGAATACGGAATATCTCGAGATCTTTTTCAATATGATGCCGGTAAGTTCAGTGTATAATAGATTCGCTTCTATACATTATTTTTCACCTCCATCACCAGTGCTTCTTTGTCATTGATGAACTCAACGAATGCATTGGGAAGATGTCACTCCTTGTGTTCATCTAAGCAGCTTTGATTATATCAGATGGATTAGATGGATTTCAAGGAATCAGTTTCATGGTAATAAAGGGGTGTCCATGAAATAAATAGAGGTAGGGGTTGGATTACCTGTTTTCTTGTTTAGATTTCATATCCTGGTTTCTGATAACAAACACAGAATGATCCAGAACATTGTGTATCTTTTAATTAATTCCAGTAAATGATTCCTTAAAGGTGTTTTAACAACCTCGGCACAGGTGTTGGAATTGAAGAGATAAGAAAGGGGGTGAAATGAAGAAAGATTTTATGTAGACACCCAAATTTCAACTAGAACTGAAGTCATTCTGCTGTTCCTTGGGTTAAATATGGTGCCAGGGAATGTGCAAAATGAATTATTACATTATAGACACAGAACGTAGCCAAATATTCACAATATCATTTACCTGCCAGACTCTATAGATGCCATTTGCTACATAGAAAGGTTAGTAATGTTAGAGTCATTTGATGTTAACATGGTATTTGAGATTATACATATATAGTCTATCTCCCTCTGCTGTCACTAATCATATGAGTGAGTCAGTCGTGGTGTTGGTGAGTCACACATTCATACACCCACCCCACCGTCCATCAACAGTAAAACATATGACCGTGTCACCTCTGTCCGCATTGATGACAAGGGCCATTTGTCTTTTTGACCTTTTCATTTTAGTACATCTCTGGTAAACATCCAGTCCTGGGTAAAACTCGTTTGTCTAAAGGTTCGTTTTCAAGCAAGACCGTAATCCCCACCAGCTTTGTCACCGGATGTCCGCCTTCAATCTGGATGAACCATCAGGAGTATCCATGGATTTATAGCTTTTCTGCGTTCATGCAAATGATAATCCCGGTGTATAAACTCAAATGAGATATTCTGAGTTTTCATTTTACGGATTTACAAATGTGAAAAATGAAATGAACGGCCGCCTGCAGAAACAACAGCTTTAGGATTTAAAATTTCTAGGTATTGTTTCAATGGTTTCAAACCAAAATGTTACAAAATGGAGTATTTTTACTCTTTTAATGTGTATATGCAATACGGTATATCACTGGCGTGTGTGTTTGAGGCCAGTATAACAGCATTGTATATTTAGCTTCCAAAGAAATATTTGTCTTAATGGATCATCACTGTCATGGTCAGTTTAAGATAGATAATCTCCAGAAAAGGAAAGCAGCTATTTGAGGTCATACTCAGTGTTTGAGAGAACCACAGTGTTTTTGAGGTTTGTGATGAAGCGTATTCTTTCAGCATTGAGAAATGTCTGCACACCGACTGTGTTCTTTGTTCCATAAATCATTTGGTACCTCAGACGCTGAGTTCATTGTTTTTCCTGTGAATTACTAGCTCCCTTGATTCTCAAAAGAACATCAGTTGTGTTTGAAAAAAAAGTAGAAGTGGGATATTCCTCTCATTATGACATTTTACGGAACTAACCTGCATTGTCCCTGTTCCAGTTTGAACTTAAACTGCATTCAGAATAGCAAGGCATTGTTTAGAGTTCCTCTAGAGGAAGTTGACTTTGGTCGCTAGCTTCCCCCCCGCTGAAAGGTATTGTAGGGTCTTTGTGTGGTCATGTATTTTGTGCAATTCCCATTGTACCCAGAGCAGCTGTTTTCAAGACTCTAAATTGATTTGACAGGTGAATAGATGACTTGGTCCGGGAGCACTTGTGGAATAAGATTAGCTTGTAGTAATTTAATTCCGTAGCCCACTTCAGTTCAAAGGCTGTGCATTAGGAGTTATAAATATCGCTGATTGTTGTCGGGCCCTTTCAGCCACCTGAGGCCTCAGCGGGGAAACAATGACCAGAATTGCGGCAGCCGGTTGCCATGGCAACTGTTGCCAAGATCACATTCCACACCACAACATTGCTGCTATGCAGAGGAGACTGTGTTTGGAAAACCCGGCTCCCAAGGACCGGCCGGTAATCAGGCACTCGGAATGTTTTAACTTTGACCTTTAAGCTATTTCTAGCTACAATAAGCAGGGTCTGTACTGCTGAGCAGAGGACATATGCAGTTGGCTCAACTGTTCTTTAGTTTAAATTAAACCATCATGGACCTTGAGTGAGTCGACTATATTTTTGAAGCTTCAGCATTTTTATTCAATCAACTTTATTCTCCCGGTAGCCGAAGGGTTTCCGAGGGTCAGTGTGTGGGCTGGAGGGGTGTGTATGAACTCAAGGCTAATCCTCACATTAGTCGTGCTTTGTGTCAGTACACTGCAGGGGCCATATGGCTGATTCTGTGCCCGTATACACACACACACACACACTGCGGGCTGACAGCCTGCTGAATCTGTGGGTTCTGTCCTGAGACTTACAGAAACAGCATCAGAGTAGCTACTTCCTAACAAAGCGTGAGAGACTAAATAAACCCATATTATAGAGTAAACCGTGTTCCTATGTGTTGTCTAATCAGAGAATGCATTGACAGATGCTCATGTAGTGATCAGGCTGAAAAATTGATGCATTGGATTACCTCTTTGTGTAGGTATAGTAGATTTTCCTAGACTTTGTGGCTGACTGCTTTTCATTCATCCAAGTCGAATGTGATTTCTGCCCACATTGGACCACAAGCTCCAATATTCAAAGCAATGAACCTTTACAGTTAATGAAAACCATGTGGTACGGGCACTTGAATGTACATTGTATGTTGCAGAACAGACGATGTCACTGGTTATTCATCTGAGTTGAACAATACGCTACTGTTTACAACATTCAACAACAGGAAAAAATAATTAAGAATGCTTCCTATTATGGAAACCTGTTGCAAATGCCATGCGGTTTATAAGGTTTTGTGGCTTGGTTAGTTTTGAGACACATTAGGGTTAATGATTGTAGGCGTCAATCTGAATATCATTATGTCAAAGCTGTGTGCTCTGTTGAAAATGGGCTGTTGGCATGGCAAGGTTTAGTCATCAAATCTTTTGTTTAATGTTTATTCTTTTGATGCACGAAATGCAAAGTTACCCGAGGCTACGCCCCTTGACTTTGAATAGCAAAGGAATGGTGTACTTTTTCCTTGTCCACTCAAAACGACCCAATGAACTGGGTTAAATGCACTCATTATAGAAGTGTGTAGGCAGCACATAAAAGTATAAATAAAACCAGGTCAGTTAGAGAAATGATGTCACAGTATTAACTGGAGATAAGAAACTCTAGATGCTGAGAAGTTCAGCATGGATGGGTAACAGCATATGTTGTGTTTGTCTTCTTAAACTAGCTTAACCAACTACCAGCTTAACCTGTCTTCAGATCAGACCTAGACCAACATCAACCAGCATACAATTTCCAATTGTTTTTATGTCCATACAATGGAAGTCAGTTGGGTCCAGTGTTATTTTACTTTCATCATATGGTCAAAACATCTTATAGAGTAAAAAGTGAGGAAATGACTTAAACTTAACTTCTCCTTAACTTTCTCCATAAATGAGGTCTCCAGGAAATTCAGTGAGAGTTTAGTCCTTGTCAGCTGTTGGGAAAAAGCCAGTATGTTTGACTATTCAAATCCATTACATAACACGTGGTTACCTGTGGCAACATAAACAGTGTCCTGTTGCAAAATAGTGCTTTATTACAGTGATCCTAAAGCTCTGTCCCATGCCCTAGGACAGCATTATTATGTCACTTAAGATTTCTCAGAAATATTACTCCGGGGATCAAGTGTAGGATCACTGCCGCGGGCTGGCTTTCAGCTAAAGGGCTTTTCTGTGTGCAATTTCTCTAGGATTTAACATACAATAGACACAAATGCTGATTCAAAAGCCAGAATTTTAGACACATGCCCTACATAAAATCATTGATGACTGGAGACCAAAATGCAAAGCATTGTACCTGAAATTTGGAAAATAGCAGAATAAACTATTTGGTATGTAATAGAAATATGACGACTGCAAAAATAACATTTTAGCATTTCATTATTTATTTATTTGCAATGGCTTCCAATACACACTTATATCACTGTGGGAAGAATTTACCACCGTATGCGTTCAATAAAGAATTAACATCTCCAAAAAGGAAAATACTACATAAGAGGTCTGCGGGTTTGTAAGTAGACATGAGTCAATATGCTCCATTCATAACTCAATTTGGATCTTTTAAGAGCTCATCTTATAAACCATAACCCAGGGGCAAATGAGGTTAGCGTTTCGTTTGGTTTAGACATATAACGTAAGGACATTAGAGGAAGATATACATTAAAGGGAGATTAATGAAATTCCATTTCCAGCGAGGGTCATTCATCTCATTAAGGCTTTTGTTGGTCAGCCCAAGAGATTCAGACTGAATGGTCTGAGAGAAATAAAATCATCCATCTAACTTAAACAGAAGGGCTACGGTCTACACTCCTATGAATAAAGCTTCCAAAAAGGAGTTTTTCACAGCAGTGCTGTAGAAGAACCATTTTAGGCTCTTCAAAGAATCTTCCAAAAGTTCAAATTGATGAAGGTTCTACATGGAACCATGGATTCCAATAAACACTCTTAAAAATAAAAGTTATTTATTGGCATTGATGGTTCCATGAAGAACCTGAAGCAAAGTGATTGCACACTAAAGGAGTGAAAGCCTCTTAAAGCCAGTTTGCACAGCAGTGTGTGACGGCACACGAATGTCACGGCACCAATACTGCACAGATCAGGATACACTGGTAACCATTTTAAAAACATCAGTTAGGGCTAATGTTGATGACAGCTGTTTGTGGTGGTCTGCAGCAAAAACCAAATTGCAATCAAGAAAAGTGTGTTCAACAAAAGGTTTGTGTCGGTATTGTTAACCTAAAGTACAAAAATTTTAGTTTTCCAGTAAAGCTGGAATAAAATCTAAATATTCAACAAGTATCTTTCAAATGTAAATGTTAAAAGTAATATTAAAATTATATATATTTTTAATATTTTGATTTAGCTTTTATTTATTTGTATTTTAGTTTTAGGAATTTTTATAAGTTTTAGTACTTATTTTATTTCAGCAAATTTCACTAAAGTTCTGTATTTGAGGTTGCAAAATTAGGTTTACAACATCTTATTGATCCTAATATATATATAAAAAAAATTTATGAAACCAAATAAACTGTATTTTTAGTTAAAATTGTTTTATTATGAATGAAAGAGCATATAAAGCAATACAACATAAGAAAGTGTTTAATGGGAAAACAGTTGAAAAATGAATGACCAATACTTAATTGACTGCATAATGTCACAGTTGACCAATCAGAATCAAGTATTTCAGAGACGCGTGTAATAAAATATGTGCGTTTAGGAATTGTTATGTAGCACTGTTTCCGCTCCTGTCGTGTGACTCAGGTTAAGGTGGAAGATCTGCCGAGTTTTGCCTCTACCCATCTGGTGTGACAGTAGTACCTCAGCGTCGCTTGGCAAAGCATGAAAACACACACACACACACACACACACACATAGCACAGAACTGCTGAGTGTTTTTGCACTCTATCAGCAGTGATAACTCTGCTACAGATAGTCTGAAAATAAACACACACTAGCAGAATTGTCCTTCAAAAACAAGTTAAGGTGTTGATTTAATGTTCTCGTTATTTATTATTTATTAAGAAATCGTATTCATTTCATCATTAATTTACGTTAATGATGTAAGCCACATTGACCGTGACCTTGTCTTTTCCTTCCAAAACTGCTGTTCACTTCGGAATTACAAATCAATTACCTCCTTGCTTTCTGACTAATTACCCCATGCTTGTGTTTTATTTCTGGATAAGAACCCTCTTGATGTGACAGCCATCTGTGCTGGCTGCATTTAAAGTGCCAAGACAGAAATACAGCATCTTTTTTTTTTTTTTTTTTTTTTGCTGTCAACCATTCATCTTGGTATTTTCTCCCACAATCACAGCTGTATTATAAGATTACGTGGGCATCTGGCATAAAGTCACGTATCTATAAACAGTCTGGATGATTGAGAGCATTCGTAATGAAGCTGCCTTAATGTATGGAAGCAAGAACCTCTTCAGTTACCAGTTTTAGCTGTATAGGCAGGGTTTAAATTGAGCCGGGGCCGTCTGGGGCTGACTCCAGGGCTGGACATTAACGCTTCATTAACCCCAGAAAAGTGACATGATTAAAACATCAGTGACCAAAAATAACTATGTATACACTAAAATGCAAGTATTATTCAGATTTTATTACATTAACAGTAAGTGACGAATAATGAATAGGCTATAGCTTCTGTAAATAATGCATCTATTGACAGTATAAGGTTGTGCTGCTGAAGCCAGGCTCATGCAGCCTTTCCAGGAGAAATCAAAACATGCAACACTATAAGAACTCTGCATCCTGAGCTAAAAATTCTAAATGGAAGGTTATATTAATATATAGTTCAGTCATGAAACTCTAGATGGTGCAGGCTGATGGGTTGTTAATGTAACTCATGATATTCAGAGAGTTAAACAGCTTGGCACAAGCTGATAGGTTCATGCTGCATCTGCAGCCAATGAGCTTTCTGCCTTGCATTTATATGACTGGCTGGTATTCACTAGAGATCTTTCTGTGTGCTTTCAGAGTTTCCCTGAAACCCTCCACCTTCCCCAGCTCCACCTGTGTAGATCTGCTATGTTGTTATTTTAAATGTTATTTGTGCAGCAGCAGTATTTCTTAAAAACTCACAGCACTGTATCGCCGTAAGCATTTTGCAGTAGCAAGTTCCTGTACCTGCTTGCAGCAGCGTAGCAGATCTATTCTGCCAAGACCAAATACATTAACACTGTCATATCCATCACCATGCTAAAATCATCCAAGAGTTGTCATGATTGAAAAATATAAAAAATAACACTGCTTTTGATCACATAATTAAATTCTAGTATGGTTTCTTTAAAATAAATGATTTTCTTAAGAACTAGAGAATCAAAAATGAATTGAGGAACTAACAATGTTCTTTCCCTAGAGTGTTTTTTCTGTCTGTTGTTATAACGTCCCATGTTGTGTCTTTTTTTTTTTTTACTCAGATGTTCCTAACGGTGTACCTCAGCAATAGCGACAAGCACTTCACAGAGCTTCCCATCACGCCGGAGACGCTGTGTCGAGATGTGGTGGACATGTGTAAAGAGCCGGGGGAGGTGGACTGCTATCTGGCCGAGATGTGGAGAGGATCTGGTATGTGCTGACTTGCACTTTTGTGTGTTTGGCCTGTTGAGCAAGCTTATGAACCAAAAAGTTATTTTTATGTGGCTCACTTTTTAAGCAACAGTTTGCCCAGCATTTTATATTCTGCCATTATTTGTCAAGAGCAGCATGAACATTTGTAAAAATACCTAATTTTGTGTTCTACCAAACAAATAAAGTAGAAGACACAATTTTCCATTTTGAGTGAACTCTTTTCTTTTACAAAGTTGTTAAAGAAATCAAATTCATAGAATTCATCTTTTTGCACCGGTCCATGCGACTATGGACAGGTGCAGTGCAGTGCACTCTAGAATGGATCTTTGCCACCTAATTTGCATCACTTGTTTCCAATTGGTTGTGTCTTTTTAGAGCGTGTGATTGGTGACAGCGAGCGAATTATCGAAGTACTGCAGCGCTGGGGTCAGCAAAGGGCGGAGGTGCGATTCTTCCTGCGTCATGACCGAGCACCTGGCCATGATACAGGTGAGAGAGAGAGTACGAGAGAAGTCAATAGGAGAGTAGTGCTTTCAAAAGTCACAGAATGTGTTCGGGTCATTTTGCAAAACTCATTTTTCATCTCTCAAATGAATGTGTCTAATACACATTTCACCTTTTTCCTTTCATAATGAGGATTCATTCTTGGTCTTTCCCCACCTGTGTATTTTTCCCTGTTATTTTAGCAAATGCACAATTCTTTTTTAGTAACATTTTTAGATTGGACAATGTTTTTATTAAACATACTTTATTTGTTTGAGTTTAAGGTTTAAGTTTTTTTTTTTTTTAAGTAATAAATATTACATGAAAAAAATGCTACACAAGGACATCTTGGGTCCTATCATACAATGGGACGCAAGTGTGTTTGCTAGTTTCAGTCTGGTGCCATTCGCATTTTCCCGTCCAGCCCCACGTCGTTTTAATTAGCAAATGCATTTGGGTCCATTTGTGCGCACATGGGTGTGCTGGTCTAAAAAAGAGGTGTGTTCAGGCGCATTGCTGGCGCAATGCTATTTTAAGGAGCTGAAAATAGACTGCGCCATAGACCAACTCAAACCTAGTCTAAACTCAATGGCGCAATATTGTTTTGTTATTTAAAGAGCGCGTTGGTAGAAAATGCTCCTCTGGGTGGGTCCACAGTGCACGGTGACTTTGCTTATTACGCCCATTACTTATTAAGAGAATAGGGACAGCCCATTCCAAAAATGCATTTAGATCTTTGCGTTTAGATCGTTAAAATAGGGCCCCTTAAGTTTATCTAAAGTTTGATTATGTTTGTTAGTCGTAAATTTGTCTTAAAATGTCAGCACTGTTATTTCCTTTTTTATATATGTTTTTATATATTACACAACTAATAATCGAAAAGGATATATTCCTAGACATTTCAGGATGCAATTGTGTTCCTGTAGCTCAACTGGTAGAGCACTGCGCTAGCAAGCAAGCAAGTGCAAGGTTGGGGGTTCGATTCCCCGGGAACACATGATATGTAAAGATTGATAGCCCGAATGCACAGTAAGTCGCTTTGGATAAAAGCGTCTGCTAAATGCATGAATTTAATTTTAATTTAATTTAATTACCCTTCCATAAATAATGGAAACATGTAGTTTCACTCTCAAATTAAGCTGTCAACCCTGTTACCATCAATCCTGTTACCTTTCTGAAGCCATTTTTATATTGCAAAATATATTACATTTTTTTTTTAATGATAAAAAAGTGGAAAAAAAAAAACAATAAAAAGGAATAATTGGTTTACTTTTAGATTCAAATTTCTTGTCTGATGCCTAATTTTAAATATTGAAGACAGTAGCACTACGAAAGAGGTAAAGAATGTTTGGTCTTGTTTATTATTTACCCTCTGCTGTATGGTTAGATGACAATTTTAATATAGACTGGCTCTTTTTACAATGCTTATTCACGGACCGATTTGATTACACCCTCTCCCCCTTGGCAGTCTGCTGTCAGTGTGGACATGCTGTTGTTGTGGACAGGCGTGAATGTCATTTCCTTTTATGGGAGATTGTGAATAGAGGGGTTGTTAATTTGTTGTGGTTATGACTGTGTCGAGGCATGAATTATTTGCTGCTGAACGGCTTGTTCCATGGGCACTGCCTAAGGGTAGGGGACTTTGGAATAGATCAGAATAGACCTTTATCTTGTGTCCTAAATGCGTGTGCACCCAATGGAAAACTGTATTGCTTGTATAGTGGATGTTTTTAAGTCTCAACTAAGTTTCGCCTAAAAGAACAAATTAATACAGTCACGACTAAAACAGTTGTTGACATTTAATTTAATTTGGAGTTCACGCCCCATTTTGGAGATCTCTGGTCTGCAGTTAAACCTACTTGGAACTTTTACTTGGTTATTTTTCTATATATATATATTCTATTCTATTCTATTCTATTCTATTCTATTCTTGTCAGGTTTGTTATCCTGGTCTCCTGTCTTTGTTCTTTGACCTAGTTTCCCTTAGTTGCCCTGATTAGCTCATTCTGTTCACCTGTGTTTTCTACATCACCTTGTTAATCATCTCGTTTGCTCCTTTTGTTTGCCTGTCTTTATAAGCTTTCAGTTTCTGTCGTCTCGTCTTCGTTGATGGTTATGAAATGGATTATGTGAGTTGATGTGAATTAGTTCTCCTGTCTTATTGTTTTGAAGTTAGAAATGAGAACTAGAACTATTTATGTTTACTCTATTGTCGTGCGCTATTGCTACAGCCACGTCCCATGACAATTCATCTCTATTGTAATGTTTTTTTACAATTATATATGTATTAAAATGTATAATACATATTTAAAAACCTCACAACTGATTATGTATATTTTTTATTATTTGTATTTGCTATTATTCTGCAAGTTATGGTACCACATAATTTTAATTTGGTTAATTTATTTATTTGTAATCAGTAATCAAAATGTGTAATACATAAAATCTCACACAGCTTTAAAGTAGTTTTTCGTAAGTTGTTTTGCATGTTATTTTTAAATCCCCTTCGTCACAATTTCTGCTAGTTTGTTTACACGGCGTGTTTGAAGCGAATCCTCTCTATTCCCCCAAGTAGTTTAAACATCTCAGTCATGTGAAACCATGTGTGAGGTTTCAGATTTCTCTGAGTGACTTTGGGCCTCTTCACCGGACAAAGACCGGCTGTTACACAACAATGCAAGTGATATCGGCTCTGTACGCCTGGCTTTACCTCACAAAGAGCTCCTTATTTCTCTGTCTAGAATAATTATGTCAATTACACACAGTTTGACTAGTATCTTGTGTTTGTGGTTTGTTTTCACACAGAATTGAGGTAAAACCCTGCTTGTGTAATTAGTAAGCCCTGATTAGGACCCATGTGGTGTCAGACTGTGACCAAGAACATTATTTGGGCATTGTTTCGCTCTTAGACTGGTTTATCCAGTAACCCACATAAGCGGCGCTAGCGGTGCCAGCGTTGATGTTATGTAAGTGGGACCCTGGCCCAGGCAGTCATATGCAGGATAATTGAGTGCTAGTTGTTTTCCCAAGCCAAACAGTCATTATGTAATGAGGTTTACACCAGCAGTTCCTGGTCTCCATTGTTAGCGTGTTTACATGCTAGTTTGCTAAATACTAACTGTTGAACTTTGAGTCAAAGTCTAAATATAAACTTCTCCTCAAAAAGCCACATGGATTGAGTATCACTTGTGTTTTTAACTCAAAATTCACTTGACTAATTATTTGTCAAAGTTTAATACAAGTCCCTAATCCTGAAATAAGCGAGAATGTGTTTAGCTTAGCCAACACCGCTATTTCTGTCTCTAACTACAGGAGGTCACAGGGCTCCAGAGTCTCTTGCCAGAAGAAACGCAGTGAAGGGGACGATAGACAGACACATGGAAAATGGAGTGAGTATGAATTCCCTTCAGAGAATAGATAAGCCCCACCCCCTTGGATACGGTTGCTAACTAAGGCTTCAATTGGTAATTGTCTGTAAAAGGTGCAAATGAAAAGATTTAATAGACATTATTCGTACATGGACTGTAATTAATTGTGACAAAGCATTCTTTAATCATTTTATAATTAAAATAAATTGTCTTAACATGATTAAAAACTGAGGAGACTGAAAAGCAGACTTTGGGAATGAGAATCAACTCCCAGTTTAATCCACAGTACTCTAAATGTGTTTAAAAGGATTTTAAAAAGTGAACAGAATAACATGCATAACTGCATACAAGTTATGTGCTATTGTTATGTAAGTCATAGTATTATCACATTTTATTTGGTTTTATATTATATTTTTATATTATTATTATTTATGTTTATTCATTTTTTTGTAATTAAAACGATGTATCTGATATGTATAAAACAATTGTGTATATAAAACCTTTATTTAAAAAAACAAACAAATTAAAAAACTTTATTTATTTTTTGGCTTATTAGTTTTAACCCATAAATACCCTTTGTCATGTATTTATTTGATGTTATTATCTTGTTAATGTTATTATTGATACTTTACTATAGCTATTTCAGTCCTGTACACAAATGTACACACAGTTGGATTGACTAGAAATAATTGTGACGCTGCAAAACATATTTATCTTACAGTGTAAAGAAACCATGATTTAAAACTGACTGTAAATCAAACTTTCAGAATGAGGGTCGACTCATAGTTTGATCCACAACACTCAAAATTCATGTAAAGATTTCAAAAAGAAAACAATGACATGTATAACTGTATCTAAGTGACCCGACGACAAAGTTTTACCATATTAAATTACATTAAAATTACCTTATAAAATGTCCAAACATACAGACACTTCATAGCCATCCAATATAAAATGGCAAAAGCTCTGATATATATAGATAGATAGATAGATAGATAGATAGATAGATAGATAGATAGATGGATAATATTTATCTGTTTTTTTAGATGGCAGCTCCTCATATGGACATCACTCTCAGTGAATTGCAAGAGATGGCATCACGCCAACAACAACAGATCAACGCACAACAACAACTCCTAGCCACAAAGGTAGCCCACTGCACCATTGATATAATGTACTGTTCAATGTGTGTTTTTTTAATAGCTATTTCAGAATATGATATTCTATTTTCGTTGAACACGAATTGAGATATTCAGCAGGATGCCCATGCTGCTCTTTTCCATACAATAGGAATGAATGGCAAACATGGCTTTACTTGGTCCATAATTAAATGTAAAAGAGATGCACTTCATGTTTGTCAGTTGAAATCAAGGTTCAGGTTTGAAGTCATCTGTGAATGATGTTATTGCTTGCGTTAAGGTCATTAGAATAAACAACTGCATGGAGTCATCTCCATATCAAAACCATTACCGTTTTGTCCATCAGCAGCGTGAATGATAAACAGTAGGCACACTGTTCTGAAACCTAATGATGTCTGAAAATGAGTTTTGGTGAGATTGTAACCCGACGCCTCCTCACAGGAACAGCGACTGCGCTTCCTGAAGCTGCAGGACCAGCGGCAGCAGCAGCAGCAGGCGTCTGAGCAGGAGAAACTGCGACTGCTGCGGGAGAACGCAGAGAACCAGGAGGCCAAACTGCGCAGGGTTCGAGCTCTGAAAGGACAAGTGGAACAGAAACGCATCAGCAACAGTAAACTAGGTCAGGACCTGAGAGAAAGTAGGTTAGAAATGCTGAAAATGCTGTAACGTTGACCTTTGAGGGATATTAGCTCAAGGTGAAGTGTCATTTCTGGTGGTGCTGTGGCCCATTTGTTTGCTAGATTAGGGGGAAGTCTTTTGCATAACTTTTTATTTATTTAAATTTATGCAGTGGCATAAAACAAAGTATAAGTTTCATTAAATGCAATTAAATTTACTGGAAAATGTTTATTACATGTTTATTACATTGTCATTATTAATATTACCGTTATTATTGTATTACAGACTAGTTTTATATTTTATTATTATAAATTAGTCGTGTGAGACTATTTAAATAAAAAATCAAAGATAAAAAAAGTTTGTTAATATAAAAAAGGTTCAAATTTAACATTGTTAATTTAATTTAATAGTGTTGTCAAAAATACCGATAAAAATAAAGATATAAAGTCAGTACTGCAAATTTTGTAACATCCATTTCCCGCTAACCTTTGAGCGCTGTTGAGCGGATACTTAAACAGCTCTGATTGGCCACAGTGTTCACACACTCAACAGATATGATGTTCACACAGAGAAACACAAGAGCGTTTGAAAGCCACGTCTATCAGGGGCTCCGTCAAGGATCCCTAATATATCAGCACATAGACGGATCCGTTCTGATAGACACGACATTCAAACGTTTCTGTGTGAGCGCTCGGTCGAGAGATGATCATTGTAGCCATTCACAGTCATATCTGTTGAGCGTATTAATACAATAACCAATCAGCGGTGTTTAAGAATCCGCTCAAATGTTATCGGGAAATGGAAATATTTAAAATTTCAGTATCAAATGGTATCAAAAGTCTCTACTTTTGACAACATAAGTAACTAATTTTTTTCCTAGTCAGTTGATTTGATCGACTAATTAGGTTTTCTGATGCAAAAATCCGATTTACTTTAATTGTGATATAAACTGAGGTGTGTAATTTGAAAGTTGGACATCATTTTTTATTTTTTTTGGGGGGGTAAAAAGTGTTTTAGGGCATTTTACAGGTTCATTTATTTAGATGCCATTTGTTGTGGATCATTTGCCCACTAATGGAAGAGTTCACTCTACTGTTTCTGTTATATAAAAATGCCATTAGCGGCTAAATTAATCAACAGAGACAACAACAAACGATTTTGCTCGTGGGAATGAGAAGTTAATTAACAAGTGAGTGATATACCTAATTTCTCTCCCTCTGTAGTGGAGGAGATCGAGCAGATGAATGGTCTGTTTCAGCAGAAGCAGCGGGAGCTGGTGGTGGCCGTCAGCAGGGTGGAGGAGTTGAGTCGACAACTGGACATGTTACGTGGCGGCAAAATGGACGTCCCACATGAAGCTGGACCGAGTTCAAGCGGAGAACTCGAGCGACTGTACAAAGAGCTTCAGGTAGCTTTTTTTCCTGTTGGTCTACAGCTTTCTGTAACACAATCCTGCTATACTGTAATTACATTTAACTATAAATGTAATTACAGAAATTAAATACAGATGTAATTACATGGAGGTATTTTTTACGGCTGCCCCCTTAATAGTCGACTAACTGTTAGTCAACCAGAAGAGGCTTTGCCGACCAAAGTGGCTTAGTTGCAGAATCAAAAAACATCGTACTTCATCTTCTCATCAAATCTTTTGACCAGTAAAATGCTCTCTAGAATCTGGCGCCCGCCCCCTTCGCTATAAACAGACGCTGAAGCTCCAGCTGAGATCGGACAATTGTTCACAGTGTAGTATTTTCTGTAAATGGCCACTAGTGCACAGTGTAGGTGATAGGGAATGATTCAGACAGTGTAAATAAGCTTTTGATTGGTGCAAATGAGGTTTGGTTTCACGTTGTTTCACGCGAAACACGGAAGCGCACATCCTGACTTTGGCTCCAGTCCAGAGACGCGATCGAAAGGAGCGGATCATATGTGCGAGTCGGCATATATTAAAAACCTTTACAACTACACCGCCTCAGCATGATTATGACCACTATTTTGTTTTACTAAGGGTTTAATATTGAATCTAGGGGGTAATATATTAAACTGTGGCTGTCAAATGCGGCTTTACTGAGCTCTACGGCTCTGGCCCAAGTATATATAAACAAAACGCTATTGGCTATTTTAAAAAGGGGGCGGGGCTGCTCTATGTCCTGCCCTCTCATCCTGTTTCAGTTGAAATTACGTCACCACATAGAATAATGTTGCGTGTTTCAAAGCACTTCATGGGAGTTTTAATGGCTAGTCTATGGTAATGCAATACATCAGGTCATACAGATGAAAGTAATACACCTTTTGAATCTGTAAAGACTCTACGTTTATTTGTGTGCACTCACAATAACAAGAAAACATTGCGCTTTTGTAAAATAATGAAAGCAATCAGGATGCGCTTTGTGTCTGTCTCAGTTTCTGTGAAGTTGAGCGCGAAACTCTTACAAACGGTTACAAACTCTTAGAATATGAAAAAAACATCTGTAGAGAGCAAGCTTTTTTTTTAATTAAAATGTTTATTCAGCCTCTTTACTGTTTTCCCTGACAGATTCATAATCATTACTTCTGCTAGTGTGCTGTGGAAAGCTTTATGCATGCACTTGAGCACTTATTAGGCAATGTAGGCAATTAAAGGCTCATTATTATTTAAATAATTTATTAATAAATGTGTGATTAGTAAACTATTGGTTTCAATGAACCAGAAAATGTTTTAGCCCTAGTATTTTTTAAATACAAGTACAATGTAAAAACATGTATGTGTACAATTAATGCATTGTATTAAATTATTAATTTAAATTTAAGTACATAGTAGTTAAGGCCACCTAATTTACTTGGACTGAATATCTTTAATTTATTCAAGAAAAAATGTAAAGCAAGTGTCCTTTATGTAAGTTATATAAAAATTTAGCAGGAATACACTCTATTTTTTAAATGGAGAAAAAAAAAATAGTAAAGAATTGAAAAGCCGTAGTCCTGCGCACAAAATTCAACAGTCCCTCTTTTGTTCTGACTTTTTCTCTTTTCTGCAGCTGAGGAATAAATTGAACCAAGAGCAAAGTGCCAAACTCCAGCAGCAGAGAGAGAATCTAAACAAGAGGAACGTAGAAATGGCTGCCATGGACAAAAGAGTGGCTGAACTGAGAGAGAGGCTCTGGAAGAAAAAGGCTGCTCTCCAACAGAAAGAGAACTTGCCTGTGAGCAACTTGTTACATTTACTTTTCAAACGTTTACATTTCTTGTGCTTTTTAGACTCAGATGTAGTTTGTGACGCATGGAAATTCTTTTTCTTATTCTTTGTCTCTTCCACTTCCAGCAGCCATCTGAAGGACAGAGCTCTCAGCCCACCGGCACTTCCAGGGTTGCTGCTGTTGGGCCGTACATCCAGACCACCCCGGCTCCTCCAGTTCCTCCCAGGCAGGAGATTCTAGTGAAGCCTGCTTATCCCGACGGCACAGCCACCCTTCCCAAACCTCTCCCTAAACCGAACACAGGTACGTGTATATATGTGTACAGTATTCACCACAAATTGCACCAGGAAACTCTGATTCATCTTCTAATTCTGTTTCCATGTGACAGGTATTGGTTTCTTGACAAGTAAGATCTCCAAGGTGTCAGATTTGTTTTCCAACACAGAAACTAACAGCAACTCCCATGGCCACTCCTCCACCCTTCCCCGCATGACCAGCCACGGATCCCACGAGAAAGGTACGCCTCTCTCCAACCTTTCAAGAACCACATTCAGACTCATGCAGTTTAGTTAAGCTAGAAGTTGACATGTCAGACCGCTTAAACAAACAAAGCAGTGTTTTCATAGAACCACAGTGTTTACACTCTTCAGGAAAGTCAGCCACGAGTGGCTCACTTGAAAATGTGTCTCTGTTAAACTGGGATAAGCCCCGTTCCTGGATATCTACCTACCTGCAGAGCTCAGTTCCAACCCTGCTCCAACACACCTGTCTGTAATTATCAAATGTTCCCGAGGATCTGGAACATTTCTGGTTCAGGCGTGAAATGTTGGAAGATAGATCTTCAGGAACAGGATTGGGCACCTCTGCCATGTCATAATCCAGTCAGAAGACACTAGGGCATTGTAGTGTTTAAATTTGATGATAAATCTATGATGTGCTGATTTTTTTGAATATCTGTTCCAGATTCTGAGGCGGATTTGAAACCTCCGCCCTTGCCTTTACGCAAGAACCAGAGTAGTGAGGACCTCTTGAGGGACAGCCAGGTAATGCACTGAGTGTCTGATGTTAACAGTTTCCAAAAATTGGCAATAAATCAATGCTAACGGATAGATATTTTGTAGTAAATAAACACTAATGACTCTTTAATCATAGTCTGCAGGTAGACCCTTTGGGAAGGTTCCTCCTCCTGTTCCAAGCAAGCCCAAACCTGCTCTACCAGGCCAGTCCACCTTCAGTAAACCTCCTTACAGCACGGGCACCTTCCCTGGCAAAGCTAGACCAGCCAATCAGAAACCCCCAGTGCCCCTTCCATCCCACAACAACACCTTACCCCTACCTCTGCCCCCTAAACCGGACACCTTACCTGCGGCGACAGTACGTCCTTTCACGTCAGATACTTTGGCAGGGAAGGAGAGCGCCACCCCCACTACTCTTCACAAACCCCAGACGGTGGCAGCGAGATCCATCTACTCCATGTACACCCAACAAAGCACTCTTGGGAAGGGTTATCAAGGGCAAAGTACCCTGACCCGTTCACAGCCTCGATGTGAGTACCTCCACCCCACTAGGCACCCAAACAAATTCAGAGGTATCTTGTGATGGAATCTGATAAGTATCTATTTCACAAGATGTAATGTTACACTGGACATTCTGTCAAATCAACAAGAGCACACATAACCAACTTTAAAAAAGACGTTGATTAATTTAAGGGAATGGTTCAACCAAAGAAAAAAACAATTCTGCCAACATTTATTACTGCTGTTTGAGATTTAAAAGCTGTTGCGACACAGGAGTGGAAAACAATGTACCATTTCTTTGCAAATGCTTTGGTGTTCCGTATAGTTGTGTAAATGACTGAAAGTATAATAACAGGATTTTTGGGCTTAAAATAAGCGTGTTTATTTCTTAGTCTTAATCCAAACATTGTGTCTGAAAATTTCTGAAGTTCAAAAGCTTGCTTTAGTTCAGCTGAAAGTTCTTCGGGGCAGAAACAAATTAGGAACAGCGGATTTATTACAGCCTCTGAGTTGGCTGCAGTATTTAAATCAAGCTGCTTAATTTGTTTTTGACCAGATTTCACCTAGATTTTGGGAGAATTCCAAATAGTATTTTTGTGTCCTTAAACGATCCCATAGTAAGTGGACACTGCATTGTTCTGCTAGTGTCGATTCTTATTCACTTTACTTTCTTTTTTTTTTAAGCACCAGATGGTTAGACGGTAAAAGTTGGAATCGGTTTAATTTAAAGACACAAAGGAGACCATATTTGGCATGAAAGTTTTATTTGCCATTGAAAATAAATGTGTATAGCTGTTGATTTCTAAGTTCATATTTCAAGATAAAGTGTCAGTGCCATATGTGAGTTCATAGTGTGGACCAAAGTTGTACATATGAGAATATAAGTAGTACTCTACCCACCCTAGTGAGTAGGGCTCATAGTGAAGCTCTTACCACAAAAAGATAAGGAAAGGCTCATTCTTTTGTTACATAACTTTGTAGTCGTTTTGGTTCCAGCATTGGTTTGCATATCTTTAAAACTTTGAGCTCATAGGCAGATTGCTCTTACACTTTGTGGCTCAGACACGAAAAAAAAAATCAAATGAGGATATGGTCATAAAATATAATGCACTATTTATTAATATTATTATTATTATACTTAATATACTCAACACCCTTAAGATTGGATAAATTTTAGCTCCGTAATGTTCAAATGTTGTTATTTTTGTGGTTGCGTAATATAAATGGCAATTGACACCCAACGTATTCTATAGATGTTTTTATGAAGTACCTGATCCTTATTCCTTGCCTATAACAGTATATGGTAAACCAGTCATCCCATCCAGTGGGGGCCAGCAGTCTCTTTTCCAGGACATCAATCATCTTGAGAAAACTGAAGGTCTAGATATTGACCAAGTGGACCAGGGCAACAATATGGCCCCTGCATCCTCCTCTGTTGAGGGCCAGGAGGGAGAACGCGCTCCTCGGCCCCTCAGCCCAACCAAACTTCTCCCGTTCCTCTCAAATTCCCATCGGCTCCAGAGCGATGCTGATTTGGAGGCCCTGAGGAAAAGACTGCACCATGCACCCAGACCTCTTAAAAAGCGTGGCTCTATAACAGAATCTGAGGGGCCTGGTGGACCCAACATCCAGAAGCTCCTCTACCAGAAGACCACGTTGGCAGCCATGGAGACCACTATAACCCCAGCTGCCTTCTTTCAGGCGGAAGGTGAGGATGGATGCAGGCCAGTAGCTGACGAGAGCAGTAGACCCCATGAAGGACACCGTGATACAACAATACCTGAGTGTGAGAAAGAGGACGAGGAGCTGACGCCTCCACCGCTTCCACCTCGATCGCCTATCATGGATGACAACTCCATTTCTAGTACTGTACCGAAGGAACCACCGCTGAAAGAAGAACAGGAAGTCTATGGCCCAGCCGCTCCAGAACCCTATGTTGAGGAGTACCCACCTTACCCTCCACCTCCATATCCCAGCATGACAGACCAGGAGGGACCAGGAGAGGACACCGTCAATATGAAGGCTCCAGAGGTCACAGGACAGGTCATGCTACCACCGGTAGGTACTACAACATTCCCAAAATGTAAAACCATATCTGTAGAGCAGGGATCCTCAAATCTGGACCTCAAGATCCACTTTCCTGCCGAGTTTGGCTCTAACCTTAATCAAACACACCTGAGCATGCTAATCAATGTCTTTGGGATCATTAGAAAATCACAGCCAGGTGACTTTGATAAGGGTTTGAGCCAAACTCTGCAGTGCATTGGACCTCCAGGGCAAGATTTGAGGAAGGGGGCTGCAGAGGGACTGAAGAGACATTCACACTTATTTCAAATTGTAGCGACCCAAACTCATTTCAGAGAGATAGGATTCCAGCTATCTCCAGTAGTTTTTGTCGTCTTTCTTATCAAACACACTTGATCAACTCATCGATTTGATAGTAGAGACCCAAGACACCTGCAATGAGTCAGATAAGGTAGACATCTAAAATGTGCACTGATGGGAAGAGTATCCCAGCAGCAGGGTACTTGATGGGTGGGTTGAAACTTAAATTATTTTTTTGCTGTGCTAAGGTGTGTAAGCATTTAAGCTTAGTCAGATACTGACTCAACAGTGAGCAATCCATTAAAGTCAAAATCTATGCACAAAGGTGCCTGACAATATTATGCAAGGAGTCATGGATGGTGTCCAAAATGGTGTACCTGATGTGGACAATGGTACATAAAGGAACACTGTGCATCATGGCCACAAAAGTGGATGCCCATTGATTAATAAAATTACAATTTGGACACCCTATAGTCTTTTGGACTTGATCCATGTCAGCCCATTTGTCATTTTATGAATCCGCAAAGCCATGTGGCATTACGTATCTGAAGCTTAGACCCAGAAGAAGACTCCAAGGAATGAGGGAGACGTTTGAGACCGATTCCTTGTCTTTATAGAAAACTATATAGCCATTTAGCCTACATAAGTAAGGCCACAGAGAGAGAAGAGGGAGAGACAGTGAAACAGGGTGAAGACAAGTCAGGTCAGTAGAGATTCTGATCCAACCATCCATTCGGGCTGTTGCTTAGCAACTAGCCACACTAAGATTCCGAGCACTCTGCAAAGATCTCATTAAACATTTAAATGGAGCAGAAGTGGCAACCAGTGTCCCTCAATGGGCTTTTAATATGCGGAATGAAAGAGTGGTTCATGTCAGGCTAACACCTAGTATCTGTACTTCATATCCAAGAACTTTACTACAAGATACACATCGATTATGTACAGAATTTCCTTGTAGTATATAACTAAATATCTATTCATTCATCCTGTTTTTCACAGGGCAAAAGAACAAACCTACGTAAGACGGGCTCGGAGCGCATTAACCACGGGATGCGTGTGCACTTTAACCCTCTGGCCCTTCTGTTGGACTCCTCTTTAGAGGGCGAGTATGACCTTGTCCAGAGGATCATATATGAGGTGAGAAATAGGCCAAGATCAGTTACATACTTGGTCCACTAGTGAGTAATATAACAACCGGAAATATACTGTAGCTAGTTGGGATTTGAAGTATATGTATGTACGTCATATCCAGGTGGAAGACCCCAGTTTACCCAATGATGAGGGCATTACTGCTCTGCACAATGCTGTGTGTGCTGGACACACGGAAATCGTAAAGTTCCTGGTGCAGTTTGGAGTTAACGCGAATGCCGCAGACAGCGATGGATGGTGAGCGAAAAACATTTATGTAAACCCGTTAAAATTCTGTCCATAATTTACTACAACCAAATAAAACGTCTTTCTCTCTATAAGGACTCCCCTGCACTGTGCTGCTTCCTGTAATAACGTGCAAGTATGTAAGTTCCTGGTGGAATCGGGAGCTGCCGTATACGCCACAACCTACAGCGATATGCAGACGGCGGCTGACAAGTGTGAGGAGATGGAAGAAGGTTACGCCCAATGTTCGCAGTTTCTCTATGGTGAGAGACCAGTCCTCCCATTATAGACGCTTTCGCACCACATAGTTGTAGGAGCTAACCAGCAGGCCAGTTTTTCTGGTTGCATTCGCACTGGCAGCAGGAACTCTGAAGCGGCCGACGGCGATGTCTTTATTCGCGGCATTTACAAACGTCAATAACCGGTGAATAGAGGATCTAAGCTGTTTTTGATATGTGTCACTGGTTTCGCGATAACAGAGGTGGAACGCGCAACTTACGAGATTTAGGGCACATCCACACGGAGCCAGAGCTTTCCCTTTCTGATCTTTATTTTCCTTATTTCAAGAAAAATCTGTGTAGACCCGAAACTGACCTGGTTTTAAAAAATGGCACTTTCACTCTCCCAAAAATGTTGGAATTGAAACGAAACTCCAATACGATACAAAATTGTTAGGTGTACAACTAAATGCGTCTCTGTGTGGACGGGGCAGAGCACAAAAATTTGACTAAATCTCCTATGACAACTTGCAGTGTTACATATCATCGATGCTGAGAAAAGAACACAGTGCTGCAGACAACAGGAAAATGCGTAATCACTGATTTGCATGTTCGTGGAGAAAACACTTTTACATTGCTTTTCAAAGATGCTGGATAGCCAGTGTTTCGTATGCGTTTGGACAGTCATCATACACTTACGTCACTGATAGTTCACATAGAACGGTTTTAGACCCTACTTTGAAGTAGGAGCTAAATAAGTGTCCTATAAACAGTTCCTAGAACTATAAATTCCTAGTTCATGCAGTGAAAACATGCCAAAAATCGGGAACTTGTGCCAATATTTCTGAAAAGGTTCCTCTGGTGGGAAAGCACCTTGTGAAACTTTTAGTAAAGTTACAACTGGTAACTTCTCGCAGTAAAACTACATAGGTGAAAAGGTTTTTTTTTTTTTTTTTTTTTTTTTTTTTTTTACAGGTGTGCAGGAGAAGATGGGCATCATGAACAGGGGCGTTGTTTATGCCCTTTGGGACTATGATGCTGAGAGCCCGGATGAATTGTCCTTTAAGGAAGGAGACTGTCTGACCGTCCTACGGAGAGAAGACGGTGAAGAAACAGAGTGGTGGTGGGCAAGATGTGCCGACAATGAGGGCTACATACCTCGCAACCTCCTCGGGGTGAGGAAATTAATATTGGGGAACATTACATTCTTTTTTTTTTTGTTAGTTGTTTTACTACAGATTGCTCATATTTGTTTTTCTTCTGTAGCTGTACCCCAGAATCAAGCCCAGACAGAGGACCCTTGCGTAAACTCTCCAAATCTACGCTGTTGTGCCTGGAGTTGTCGTCTACCATTTCAACAGTGACTTAATTCTGCAGAGCAAAAGGAAGTTTTGAAGAGGAATGCATCACATTTACATGATGAAAATAAGAATAGTTTCATGTTGGTATGCTATACATGTTTTAAGGTTAAAAGCTTTGGTAGAAGAGGTAGATTTGGATGGACATTTCGGAAGCAAGCATGCATAGTTAAGTGAAAGAGGAATGAAGAATTTATGAATGATACAGATGCTTTAATAGTCATCTGAGTATTATATCTCATATGAAGGATGTCAGATTTAGGGATGGAACTTTTCATCTTTTTGAACAAAGTTTCTGTATTCACTAATGCTAATTTGTTTGGCAAAGTGCAAACAAAAAAAGCATTCATCTTTTGAAGGAAAATAAGAGTTTTATATAATTTTTTTTTCTTTTATTCATAATGTCATGTTATGTAAAGCTATTCTTATGGTGCTTGCTGCTACGCTACAACAGTGTGTTCTGTGAACAATTAACAATTTATTGCGCAAAGACAGCTTTCATGTATCATAATAAACCTTGTAAAATCTCTTGACTCACTATTTTTGTCCTTTTCCCCATTTGATTTCTGGTTCGGTAATACATTTACTATGGAAGTCTATGCAACAAGGCATTGCAATGGAATAATACACAGTTTAAAAATATAGACATATGACTAAACCAGGTAATATATGCACAATATGTACAAATATTATATACCATAAAATTACAAGCTTCACATTTCTGCTAGATAAACTAGCCCCATAGACTTACAAGTGCCCTGTAAATACATTTTCTGTTATTTTTTAATTGTCCCAAATGTGGGACAGTTTAAAATAAATAATCATACATAGTCTGCTAAAGAGTTTTACTTCTTTTTAACTTGTAAGTTCCATGACAAACTATTGTATTTCCCGTCTTTGAATAAATACAAACAACAAAGGGTTTCCTCTATAAAACATTTGATTCTTTATTACATCGGAACTAATAGCAAAGCAATAGATAACTAGTCTGGTTTCTAGGTTTTTTTAAGCCTTTTTTGCAGAAGTTCATGAAATGAAGATACATTTTAAATGTAATAAAGCATACCAGCTGCACATCAGACAATATTAATTATTTGTGGTAGCACAACATGCACTGTTGACCAACAGCGGAAGTTATGAAAGCAATTGGGCCTCATTTATAAAACGAAAGCAGAACAGATTTCTTCGCTAAAATTTCTGTAAAACCAAGGTTTTACAAATTATTTACACTTGTAAATGCATTCTGCTCAAGCTTTATTACTGATTCTCATTGTTTAATACTGTTAAATAAAATGAGCTATACATTAGCGGTACATTCAATATTTTTGCAATTGCACAATATCTTGAAAAGGAGTGAATGAGACACACAACACAATGGTCATCTGGGTTCCTGTGCATGCTCGAGACAAATGCCCATTACAAAAAGCTGCCATAAGTTTAACCCGGTTAAATCTGTAAGCCATCGCTAATGACCTAAACCTCATATTTGCTAACAAACAATTGTGCAATATGCACAGATAGTTTTTTTTGTCATTTGTAAATACATTTAGAGTTATGCTCAATGTAATCAAGCTAGTGAAAAATAGAAAAAGAAAAAGAAAAAAAATCATGCCTGACTGTTCCTCCAAAAATTCTCTTTGGGTTACCTCTTATGTCCTGAAGATAGGGGGCGATATTCAATCACACCAACAAATGTACCGAAATGGTACAAAATTAAATGAACAAAAACAGGACTGGTCATTTATTCATGAAACCTAAAATGAATGTGGACTGTCAGATTAATTTAAATTAAAATCTTTAATTAAAATTTAAACTAAAATCTTCACTAACATGTTACGCCTGTTTATTGTTCAATAAAAAATTTTGGACATTTTCAACTTGAAATTTCAATTTCGTTATAATAATGGAAACTAATCATAATGGAACAACTGTTAATATTATTTTATTATGTTTATACTGGGGTACAGACTTATTTTTCTAACTGTGCATATGCTGTACACTCAACTCGCATATGCGGCTTTAAGTTTTCTTACACTAACTGGCCATCAACTGGAGTATGCTTTGAAAAGCTTTGTATTCGGCTATACACAAATATTCCGCTGTCGTTCCAAATTTAAGTATACTTTGAGTTTAATGCCTAGGCCTTTAACCCTGTTCTTGGACACCCGCTGTCCTTCAAATTTAATTCAACATACTTGGCCTGTGATTTCTCAAGTGACCCTGAAGATCTTGATTAGCTGGCCCAGCTGTATTTGTTTAAGGTTGTAAAGTAGCTAAACTTGGCAGGACAGTAGGTCTACAGCAGGGATCCTTGACTCTGAACCTCGAGATCCACTTTCCTGCAGAGATTAGCTTCAATATGGATTAAACACACCTACCTGCAATTTTGTAGTAATCATGAAGACCTTTATTAGTTTGTTCAGGCGTGTCTGAAACTCTGAAGGAAAGTGGATCTTGCGGTCCAGAGTTGAGGACCCCTGGTCTACAGGAACAAGGTTGAAGGCCTGTCTTAAGGTGTACACTTTGTGAAGAAAAAAAAAAAACTAACTAAAGTGTTGTCAGATTTCCTTGGGTAATATCATGTATTTAATATCACTGAAGACATTAGTTCAGCTAAAAAAAATAAAAAGATTTTCCAGTGCTACGATAATGTTTCTCATTTCTACAATGCAGTCTGCAGGCAGGAGTTCCTGCATAAATCTGCTCCAGATACCCAACTTAGTGTCTCCCAAATGCTTCACTCAAGGTCAGACAGCTTTAACTTGAGATGTGAAACACGCACATGTGCAAAAATAGGAGAGGTTTCCGAGTCCCATTACACCCAGCAGACATATACTCTAATCAACCCTCCAAATGTCACAGGAGCCAAAAGCATTTACACACAGGCAAATCTGCAATTAATATAGGCAAATCTACAGAGTGGAAATGAAAGGTGCATGATTGAACTAGGGGAGGCAAACTCAAGGCAAGGACAATCTCAAGGCAGATGCAGTCAAATGTCCTCTTTTGATTAATGGTGTCACTACGGATGTGTCTAACTATGGTTCTGGTTGCGGTTCTGATCAGGCATGTGGTTCTGGGTGGAGGGTAGGAGGTGCGTCACATGTCCGATGCCTTTGGTCACCCCCACTCTGAAGAGCAGCTTGGCTCCCACACGCAAGTACTCAGGGTGTTTTAAGAATCTAAAACACACTACAGCTCTCTCGCCTGTCCGCAGCTCCTCCTAGAGGACAAACACACACATTTTTCTGTGATGATACACTTTTCAAAATAAAAGTTCCAAAACAGAATTATTTTTGTTTCCCATAGAACCCTCCATGGAACATTTCGTTGAAAAACCATTTGGGTTAGTTAACCCAAAAATGAAGTCTTAGTATACGATGTAACTACAAAAAATATTGAAACTCTTAGTTCATTTTTAAGTAAGATGCTAACGGTCTAATAAGATTCAATGACCTATGCTAAGCTAAGCTAAAAGTCCTGCCACCAGACCCAGAAATCAGCTGAATGGATTCGAAAACTCAACTGTTTAACTCCAAAAATATCTATGGAAAATATCTTTAAAAAAAAGTGAAGTGTTCCTTTAAGGACATTGTTAAAATAGTTCAAGTCCATGTGACATCAGTGGTTCAATGTAATATTCCTGAAGCTACGAGAATACTATTCGTGCACAAAGAAAACAACTTAATTCCAAAATTCTTCTATTTTGCATCACCGTGCACCGCCATTCATGAAAGTACCATGATGCATGCGTCTGCATTCCTCTGCTTGTAAACATGGTGCAGCACATGCATCATGATACTCATATGAATAGTGACAGTGACATGGAGAAGAACAATTGCTGAATAAAGTCTTTTTTTTTTTCTTTGCGCACGAAAATAATTCTTGTGGCTTTGTAAAATTAAGGTTTAACCACTGATGTTACATAGACTCATACAAATACTCCTACATAGTAACATACAAAACTTGTTGATGTCAAGCAGAGTTTAGCTCCAACCTGCCTCAACTCACCTGCCTGGAGATTTATAGTATGCCTAGTAAGAGCTTGATAAGCTGGTTCAGATGTGTCTAATTGGGGATGGATCTAAACTCTGCAGGACATCGGCCCTCCAGGACTGTTTGGGCACCCCTGATTTTAACAATGTCCTTACTACCTTTCTGGGCCTCGATTGTGGTTCTGTTGCAGTCTATGGAGGGTCAGAAAAATGGATTGTATTTCAAGAAAAAATATCTTAATTTGTCTTCTGAAGATGAATGAAGGTCTTGCGAACTATCCCTTTAAAGTTAAAGAACTTTTTAATAATATGAAGAAACTTTTTCCACTATAAAGAAACTTTTGTGCAATGGAAAAATTCAATGGATATTTAAGGTTCTTCATGGAACCAAAGATGACAAAAAAGGACTTTATCTTTAGGAGTAATCCTTCTCAGAACTTTGTATTTTACAGAAGAAAGTAAGTCACGTTCATTTGTAAAGACTTGATTCCTAACATGTCAGGGAGTTTACAAAATACACACCTTTCCAAGCAGACACTCCACCGTGGCAGTCTGCCTTACATTCCCCACGTGCACTGTGACTTGGAAACCACTGCGGAAAGTCTTGGCGTGGAACAGGAGGACTATGGCGGCCTCAAACTGCCAGCAAATTGTAGGGTTCATTTTGGGACTTACCATGACCATGCCCTAAAAACACAAACACTCAAGCTCAACGACATCATAAAGATATATCTACATAAAGACTTGATTAAGTATTTTTTCCTCTTGCTCTCATTTTGAGATCAGACCTTTCGTAGTAATGAGCGATCAAAGTTCCCAAGTGCAAGTGTGGCGGCCTGTCCAGCTCTTAGCACGCGGCAGCCGGAACGATTTCTGTGGATACTGCACACCTTCAACCTCAAGAACCGCCCATCATCGGTGGGACCCACAACCAGCCGGTCTCCTTCACGACACACACCACTGTGTGTGTACAGAAAGTTAATTATGAACTAGAAAAGGAAAGTTTGTCAAGATAAATTTAATATTGATTGGCCTGAAAAAGCCTTGAAGTGTGAAGGTTATATAGGCCTTAAAGATTGGTCACATTAACAATCATTTAACAGATTTTTGCTTGTAAAATCAGGTCATTTCAAATTGGAAACTGGGAGATCAGGGATTCCACAAGAGCATGAAAGACTTCCACATGAAGATTTCGCAAGGCATTGAAATGTGTGTGTAAATCAGATTCTACAATGCTGAGTTGTTTTGAGTGGTTGCTAGGGCATTGATTAGCAGTCACTAGGCTGTTTTAGGTGGTTGTGAGAATGTTATAAGAGAGTTATAAGGATTCCGAAGTGTTGTTAGGCCGTTGTCTAGGTGTTCCGAGCTTTTGAGAGACAGTTGGAAGAGTGAATTGTTTCGAAGGCATTACTAGGGTTTTGCCTAGATGTTCCGAGCTTTTGAGAGACAGTTGGAAGAGTGGGTGGTTACTAAGGCATTGCTAGGTCTTTGCCTTTGTGTTCAGATCGTTTGAGTGACAGGTGGAAGAGTGGGTGGTTTGTAAGGCATTGCTAGGTTGTTGTCCAGGTGTTCTGAGCATTTGAGAGAAATTTTTGAAGAGTGGGTGGTTTCTAAGGGGTTCATCGGGCATTGCCCAGGTGTTTTGAGCATTTGAGGTGGGGTTTGCTTAGAAGGTTTACAAGGCTTACGTGTTCTGAGTAGTTGCAAGTATGTTACATGAGAGTGATCTAGGAGGTTGCTAAGATGTTGCTAGGATGCTAATGAATTTCTAAGGTGTCCTGAATGGTTGGAAGGATATTACTTTGTCCCTTAAGAAAATTAAACATGTTTTTATTCTATTGAAAGTGTAAAGACCATGTTTTTGGTGTAACGATTACTATTTGTGTAAACACAGTTTTATTACAATACCATGGTTAAATTATGTTAAGTGTAATAAAACCATAGTTAATTTGTGGTTACCATTGTATAAATATAGTAACCAAATTGTTTTTTTTCCTTATAAGATATATACTTACTACAAGGAAAAAGAGTGGTTGATAGTGGGCAGTTATTACAGATGAACAGACAAGATTGACATAACAGATGTGAACTGACCTGTACAGTGTTCCACCAACTACTGTTCCTACATCAGGAACACTGTAAATCTCATCCACCTTAAAGAGCACATCAATTTGACATCAAATATCTTGGAATATCTTAGAATTAAGACAAGATATGTGCGTTGGTAAGAGTGTGTTTGCACCTGAAACTCTGTGAGCTGCTGCATGAGCTCCTCTTGCTCCTTGCTGTTGCTCAGAGGAGGAAGAATGTTGAAAAAGACCTTCAGAAGGTCCAGACTCTCCCCAGAGACACTGGAGAGGGTGAAGATGGGCGTCACACTGTAGGGAGAGCATTACATCATTACACACAAGCATACTGTACAAACTAGTGTTGAACAGCTATCAGCGTTAAGGTACTTTGTAAGGTATTTTTAGAGCAAGTTACATATTTAAGTCTTAAAGGTACAGTACCAAAAATAGGCTGTTTAACTGTGAGGCTCAAAAAGAAGGTGGAAAGTTGTCAGGGAAAAATCTATGTTGCAAGAAACACTGACTTCAGGTGGAAAAAATTCAGTAAAATGTAAATTAACCCCTCTATTGTCGTACACACATGTACCTGGAGGATTGTGCAAACTGCTGTGCAGCCGTGACTGCATCATCAGGGTTGGACACCACCATTGGGACCTTGTTGCAGCCGGGCTGTTTGAGCACTCTCTCCAACTGACGAACCGTTTTCTCCACTGTGCTTTTACCGCAGAGGTCCACCTTACTCACCACAATGAATATGGGCACCTTCAGCGCCATGGCCAGACCCAGATGCTCTCTAGTTGTGCCAGCTGGGGGAATTTTCCCATGTGGGAATAACATATAATATGTTGTGAAACAAAATTTGTTAAAAGTAAGGTTGGGTTATCTGGGTGGTTTTGATTAAAGATTTATAATTTCATTTAAAAAACTACTGTTTAAAAGTTCGGGGTTCAATAAGATAATAATGTGGTTTTTGGAAAAAAAGTTATACTTTTATTCAGAAAGCTTGCTTTAAATTGATGAAAAGTCACAGTTAAGGCATTTATAATATTTCAAAAGATTTGGATTTCAAACAAATGCAGTTACAACAAATGTATCATGATTTCCTCAAAAATATAAAAAAGCCCAACCGTTTTCAACGCTGATAATAATTAGAAATGCTTATTTCTTATTATTATTTCATCAAATCAGCATATTAGATTGATTTCTGAAGGATCATGTGACACTGGAGTGAAAATTCTGGTTGAAAATTCAGATTTGCATCACAGGAATAAATTACATTTGGAAATATATCCAAATAGAAAACTTTTTTAAACTATATTATTTCACAATATTACAGTTTTTACTGTATTTCTAAACAAACAAATGCAGCCTTGGTGTACCATAAGAGACTTCTTAAAAAATGTTTTTTTTTTTTTTAAATTGTACAGACCTTTGAACAGTAGTGTAAATATTTTAAACAGTGTAAAATGCTGAATTTATTGTAAATATTTACCATATCGGCCAGCAAGGCTTTATTGCTTGCTCATTAAATATACTCTTAAATCACTTTTACAACTTATAAAGCAATATAAATAATACAAACCAATGCCAGTATTGGCTCCCACCACCAGCATGGCAAAGTCTGGGCAGTAGCTTGTCAGGCCAAATATAGTGGTCTTCAAGTACTTATAATGACCAGCCAGGTCAATAAAAGTGATCATCTTAGAAGAGCTCTCACAGATCTCCTCTGCTGTACGGGAGTCACTGTAGTTTACAACCTAAAACAATGAAAAACACCAGTATTTCTCAAAGCAGCATGATATATGCTAGTAAGCAGGAGGTTGTTGGTTTGAATTCCTGAATATTTGTCTCACCTCTCCTTTGCTGTTAAACCCCAGGATCTCAAAACTGATGCTGGACGTCCGTCCGGTCTGAATCTCATGCAGGTGTCTGAAGAGGTTGAGTCTGGCCCTGCCCCGTCCGTTATCCAGCTCGCCCTGAGTCAGTACCCCCAGCAGAGTTGACTTCCCTGAGTCCACATTACCCAGAACAGCCACACGGAGATCCAGAAACTACACACACAAACATAGAACGCACAGTGACGGCAAATAATACATTATTAGTTTAGTGGATCAATGACAATTAAGGATGGCTTTAATAAAATCAATTTAGAAAAAATTATATTTTATTACTCTACAAATGGCTGTATAACAACCATGAATAAGTAACAAATATTATATTTAGCCTAAAAACAGGCAAAATTATTGGATATATATTTTAAGAATTGTACTGACCTACACAGTTATGAGAGTCTACTGGTCAGTGTTGTGATGATTTTAACTTTTTGTATGACTTTCTTCTAAACATGACAACTAACCAGCTTCCTGTGAGTTATTTGGTTTTTAACTGGAGAAAAATAAGTTGTTGTAAATATTTATTTATTTTAAATTAATCATTTGAAAAATATTTAACATTTTAATAATCATATACTATTTTATATTTAAAGCAATAATAATAAAATATTTTACTTTTCAAAAATAGACAAAATCCATAATTATTTTAAAACTTTTTTTGTAGTTTTAAAATGTTGTAATTTTCTATTTTGTATACAGTGGTTATAAAATATAATCTTATTCCAATGATTCCTAGTTTATTGTAAGTTAATCTATTCCATTTTTATTTCAAGTTTTTATTTCAAGAATATAATCCTTTTTACAAGACCTTTTTCGTAAATACAAAATAAAAGTAATAAAAAGCAGCATAATATAATCATTTTAAAACTTTTATTTGTTTTATATTACTTTTTTTTTATTCTTCCTATTTAGTATTTTTTAAAGAAATAATAAAATAATAATATATTTTATTCCAGTAATAGCTGATAACAAGAATATAAGCTTTTTTAACAAATAAATAAACAAATAATAAAGACAATTTTCTTAACAGATCTTACAACAAAATGTGCCATGACTGATACAATACCTAAAACCACAACAACCACAATTCACAAAAGAAATTCAATGGAAACTGACTGCAGCATCACAAGCTCACCTGCTGGTCATCTGGAACTTTCCGCACAAGAACTTCAGCGATTTTCCGTCTCGCTCTGTCACAGTCCATCTCCCTCTCTCTCAGGAGCGTGATATCGGCTCCAACCCTGCGCAGAGTCACAGAGTCTTACCAAGACAACACAACACTCCTCTAAGACACTTCTTACACACTGACATTACAGAATAAACTGAACTGAATATATACTTCTCAGCCATTCTGCGAAGAGTCTTAAGAGAGGCTTTCATATCTTCTTCTATGAGTCCAACCAGCAGCCCGTTATCCTCCACCCCAATCTGATACACGGCCTCCCCGCGGCCCTCCTGCAGTCGCCACTTCAGCTGCGTGGCCAAGTGTTCGAACCGATACTGCGTGGGGTTCACCAGCTTCAGCTGAGTGAGGAAAGAGTGGATGGAAATGCCATTAAATACATAAAAATGGCAATAGAAAATAAGTAGAACTTCAACTTTCACAGGAGTTTGCATACCTTGTATTCAATGTTTCCCTCTTCAGCCTACAGAATAAAGATATGTGGGCAAACAACAATCAATTAAATAAAAATCGTAAATTAAATTAAATAAATAATCAACCCTGCAAAAAAAAAAATCATTCTTTCACTGGATAAAATACTACCTCAAAAAGAGCTGGAAAATGAATACTAATCGCATATAAGTTTATTTATTTGGCATTATGTTACTAACTTAATTTGTGTTAATTTATTAACACATTTTTGTATTTACTTTTATTTAATTAGATTTTTTTACAATTATTATCTACCATATAATCAACACAGCATGAAGAGCAGGTATTTTTACAAATCTGTTTTAACATAAAAAAAAAAATAAAGTGTGCATTCTGGTCTTGGCAATCTCTGTAACAAAAATGTAATAATTATCAGTAACACAGTGCAGCAGTAAATTAGTATTCGACACGTGCTATCAAAAATAAAACGAAAGTAGGAAAGCCATAGGCCTAATGTTTACATTGTTAATAATTGATTATGATTTTTACAGTAGGTAAGGATAACTGTACGCTATTTTGGCGGCTGTTCCCAATTTTGTTTATCTAGAATAAGTATTTTGCCAGCATATTTGTTGCTTTATTAATATTCTAATTAACAAATAAAATTAAGGACAGGTAACGTAACACGGTTCCACACAAAATTAGGTTGCTGTTATTGTTTATCATAGGCTTCTTCTTCGCTGGCTAATCATGGTTAGCATTGGTATGTACCTTACCTCCGGAGGTAGAAACGGCGGAGGCTCGTTGGCCTTCTTGCCCCTCCGTCGCTTGCCTCTCCTGCCTCTCCTCGAGCGGGGTTTCTTCTTCGCCGTGTTGGCGATCCCGCATTCAGCTGCATCCTGCGTGATGCTCGTCTTTGCGGCAGACTTGATGCTGCAATGGTTTGCAACCTGCGCATCCATAGCCCGCTCGCATATAAAGGAGATCACAAATCTTCGGGTTTAAACTAAAATTGTTAACACATGTATCCTAAAAATGCACTTCTATGTTACAAACAGGGAACAAGGCATTTTTTTTACTATTGCACTAGGATACTGAGCCATGACCGACCGCAGATAACGTTACATCCTCCTCAGTAAAACCCGCCTCCAACACTCGTCAACCATTCGTCATCCCTCTATCTATCTATCTATCTATCTATCTATCTATCTATCTATCTATCTATCTATCTATCTATCTATCTAATTATATAGTATGTAAACATCAGGCCATCCATCTATCCAATTTAATTAGATTTTGTACTGCTGTGCTCATGCGTTTACATACAAATACCTCGTTAAGTGTGAAGCATAATACAGTAATAGCAACGTTAGCAAGCCTATTTGTCGGTTTAAAAAAAGTACCTGCAGGAGGCGCAAAAATACAGTTTTTCATGCTTCTATAAAAATGTCGATTCATTTTAGGGACGTTGAATTTGGTGCTCACATTAAGAATCATGATATTTCTGTGCAGCCAGGAATAAAGTAAGGAGTCCATAAACTCCTCGGCTATTAATAGAAAATGCGGTTCTTCTGGGTGAAGCCCACATGAGAGATAGCCTAGCCTACACAGACAGAACAATTTGCTTGAGAACTAGTGTTTAAAACCAGTTCACAGATCCTAGTTAGGTAAATATCATTATATCAAAAAAGTTCTCCAATTAACATTTGAGCTGCACATCACCCTCTAGCAGACATAAGAACACGGTGGGTAAGTTGCTTGTCGTTGACATTAAAGGGGTCTTTTATGCTTTTTTTTTTTAAGATCATTATTTTGTGTATTTGGTTTAACATAATATGTTATGTTGACATGCTTAAATGTTCAAAAACACATTATTTTTCAAATACTGTACATTATTGTAGGTCCTCTATGCCCCGCCTCTCTCAAACTCATTGATTTCTTCAAAGTCCCTCCTTCTGACAAGCGCAGTCTGCTCTGATTGGCCAACTGACCCTGTGCATTGTGATTGGCCGAACACCGCAAGCACTTGTCGGAAATGTAACGGCTCTTTCCATAAACGTGATCTTCATCTTTCAAAATACAGTTAATAGTGTCCTAAGTTTTACCATCAGTTCAAGCCCGAAAGAGAAACAGAGAGTGGCTTGACAAACACAGTGATGAAGCTTGTATGTGTTTGCAGTAAACGGGACACAGACGGTTAAGACAGCTGACAAAATGTGTGATGTGTGACTGTAATGAAGCCGAGATCAGTTAGCTCCTCACTATCCGCGCTGAAACTCAGATCGTTCGCTAGCTTAAGTGAAAGTTAATGTGCCTAGCGTTTTCGACTCGTACATTACACGTCACACCCTGATGTCACGTGTCTTTACGGGACCTTCAAAGGTTGTGTGTGAACCCATGCACATATTCCGGAAAATCACTGGCAGAAAGTGCAAAATCTAGTGACCCGGGAACAATTGCTGGGACACATTACCCGTGTATTTCCGGAATCGCAGTGTGAAAGGGGCTTAAGAGATTCCTAAAAATGCATCTACTTTCGGAAAAATACAAATACATGTTTTTGCCAAGATACACACACAGCATATCCCTGACTTGGCTGCTTCAACACTATAACTGTGGTTACTTGAACCATGCCCTCTTTATTTGCGTGAACATTTCGGCAGCATTACGCAAATATTTCCACATAGTGATGTATACATGTGGGGGTGTGTTTGAATGAGGCGTTTTAGTCTTAACTTTGATAAAGAATATCTCTTTGGATTTGCGACTTTAGTCTTTGCAACTTTACAGATCTTCTTCATGCACCAAGAGCTTGTAACACACCAAAGAGAAAGAAAAACTTGAAATCGCATTATATGACCCCTTTAAAAAAAATTATTCTGCCATCATTTTTTCACCTTTGTGTGTGACTTACTTTCATCCGTAAAAAACCAAAAGGAGATAATGAGAGTATATAGGAACACACACTGTAAAGATTTAAAAGTGCAAAAAGGCACCAACAAAAGAACATAGTCGTTATAAAAGTATTAGTACAATGGGTTGCAATGAGTGTCTTTAAAGTGATTTTATTAAAAGCCTCTTTCAAGAAACACACAAAGCAACAAACACATGACATTTAAATGACGTACAAATAGGGTTTTCAAATCATGCACCCACTACATTACAATGTCATAGCAACAAGTTCATTATCATAATCAGCTTCATCAATGGCATTAATCTTACATGTTACCAAATAAATGACTCCTATAAATCACACTTAGTTCTGTTTTTTTTGGGGGGGTTCTACATTCTCCCAAAATAAAGGCAGCACGTATCATTCATATCTACGGCATGGTAAAATTAATAAATCATCTTGAAATGAACAAAAAAAAAACTTCAGACACACTTCAGACACTGAAATTTGAGGAAGTAACCTCCAGTATACCTTCATCCTTACCTTATAAACATAATCTCTTCTTGTCTGTGCAGTAACGGTCCCTGGAGGCTACATCCTATAAAATACAAGCCCTATTGCATGAAATGTAGGCCACATATTATCATAGTGGTAAACTACCTCTTTAGTAGAAACCATCTTGCATTGCTTCACACCATAGTGACATCTATTTTTTTTCTAACATTAAGGATATAAAGGTAAACAAGGACTTGACTGTTTGTATATGGAACATTTTGTACTGTAGGCAAAGGTAACAACATCATGGAATCGAACGGAGCAGCTAAAGGCAACACATGCTTCAGTATTAGATATTATTGTACAGATGCACCACACGTGGCGCCCTACATGGGGTGGCACCAGGGATATGTTCAGAACATTAATTATTTCAGACCTGGGATAAATGTATGAATATCAACAAAAAAAAGAAGGCTTTTAAAGAACTTTGAAAAGGAAAATAAGTGAGAGTAGATAGGTTCACATTAATGTTTGGATGCCGGTAAACTAAAAAGTTATTAAAAGAAAAGTAAATAAATTGGGGAAACACTTAAAAAAAAAAGTCATAAAAAAGTAAGGTTTTAATTTCTCCCTAAAGGCACAGTGATAGAGTAATAACGCTCCATTAGAGGACAACTGTATGACTACAAGTGGAACTTAATTGTGTTCTATAATTAAATCTTATAATGAGGTTTGTCCTCTGGTGGAGTCTGACATTTTATCATCCTTCCGTACAACCAGGTTAGCTGCCATAAACGGTGCGTTAGCCTGTTTCTTCAGGCCTGATGTAGCAGGTTATAATATTGCTTGCTGGACTGCCCAAAAAAGCCTAAGCGAAAAGCATCCCACAACTTATTTTTAATAAATTCTAAAATAATAAAATTACACCATGCAGCAACTAAAACATTTAGCTTTCAGTAAAATTTTAAATATTAAATGGCATTCATGCAAAACCGTTGTCATGTACTTGCCTTCATGCATTCTGAAACATTTCCTAAGTAAAACATAAAAGGAGTTATTCGTCAGAATGTCCAAGGTGCCTTTTTCCCTACAATGAAAGTGAATGGTGCATTGCTTTTTTTCTGCCCATTCCACACAGGTAGCAATAGAATGGCTTTATACATCTTGGAATACAGCGCACAAGTCATTTGTCTTTTTCAGAAATTTACAGCCTCTGGTCCCCATCCACTTTCATAGTACGGAACATTCTGACAAACATGACGCAAATAGTGCAGGTTTGGAACAACATGATGGTGAGTAAATGAATGAAAATTCTAAAACAGAATGTACATTTTTGGATGAACTAATGTTTAACTACAACTGACAGCAAGTGGTGTATCTACTAGGGGTGCACAGAAACCACTTTTGTTTTAATAATTTGAATAGCAAGATAGATAGATAGATAGATAGATAGATAGATAGATAGATAGATAGATAGATAGATAGATAGATAGATAGATAGATAGATAGATAGATAGATAGATAGAGCAACTTTATGAGTACCCTTTTGGACCAGTTCCAAAATATAAGTACTGACACATCCCTAGCATATACTAACTAACCAAGCTAGCTTTATCCCAGGTCTGTATTGTCAATGCCAGCGCCCAGGTGGACCTGCAGACAACACGGGACGAGCTCAAGGGCCAACAACATGCAGTCACCAACAGAACACACATGGTCCCGGACTGTGTCATTTTAGAGTGCGAAAGAGGGTTTCATCAACCAAGGCAATCTGTTATATTTGGTATTTTTTAAACCCACTTAGTGTAAAAGTCTCTAAATGGTATTTGAACTCCTCCAATCAAGTTCTGAGAGAAACTACCTCTGGTAAACGGCCCCAAAAATACAGTAACTATAACATGAAACACAAACTATTGTAGTCAGAAGGCAAGTATTAGAAGGTACTTCTCTAAGTGGGGAATTGAGTATGTGGAAGGTTTAACGTACAGTACCATACTACAGATGCAGTGCTCAGCATTCATACTTGAGTCGGTTTAGAGTCTCAGCAGACAACTGGATCAGAGCGGAGTTCAAGCAGAAGGAAATAACTTAACTGTCCTCAGAATTTTGCAGCTTGGTGCATATAAATAGAGTCACGTCTACGCCCGTGTGATACAGCGAGCTTCACAATGACTTGGGTTCTTCATCAGCAAAGTTCTTCGTTAGCACGGAAGAAGGTTGGTGAGATCAATACATGGGTTGGATGCCTAAATGGGCATATTGCCACATCAAGTGTTATCTATCAAGTGCGTGAGCGGATCTTCACCCACACTGGCTAAACTTCCAAAGCATCATGTGTTCGGTATCCCAATGAAAACGGACATCAAAAGATTACAAATGTCTTGGTGCAACATCTCGAGTCCAAGAAAGCTGTTGAGATCAACATTTCTAGGGTGGATTCTGAGCTTTAGGTCTGGAGATATGGAAATGGTGGTCTCTACAGGACTGGAGGTGATAAGACAAGGTGCAATTACTTGGGGGGAGGGGGGAAAAGGCTGTGGAAAGACAGGATCACTGGGGAAAAAAGAGGGGGAAAAAAGCATGAAGTACTACAAAACCATAATAACATGTTGTTTAAAAAGAACAGGTCAAGGAAAGCACCTTTGCCTTTAAATATTATTTCAATATATCTTAATTTCACCCAAAAAATACATTTTAATTTCATCACCGGCAACTATTTTAGGGTGCGTGAATATCATTTTGGCAAGTTATTATGGGGTTTAGTGGGCAGATATTTTTTATTGTAGACATTTAGGGGGAACTTTCAAGAGGCAGCTGTGGTGGGACAGGGTGGTTTATCAGCTTGGCAAGGGGAGGAGGGTTCAGCTCCTGACTGGCAGAATTCCTTGATGGTGACTGTGAGAAGGTTTGTAGTGACGTCAGTCACGACTACATTGGCACAGCTGGGTGCCATTTCAGGGTGCCAATCGGGATCCCCCTCTTTTGGCACCCTGTTTTCCTCAGGAAGTGGGGTAGTAGTGCAGTCACTAACCTGACAGACCGAAGCTCGACCCACCTGGGTTCGATGTCGGAGTTTCCGTTTTCCACCTCGAGAAATGGCGCGATTTGGAGAGCCCTGGTCTTCGTCTTCAATAGAGGATGACGGGGAGGTCGAATAGGAGGGTGAGGAAGGGAGGAATGGTGCAGAGCTGGACTTTGGGTGAGGTTGGGAGGCATCTTGGGAACATGTTGAGGCTGCAGAGTCCAATTTAGTTGGGGCTTCAGGTTGAGTCGCTTGTTTCTGAGGTGAAGGGGGGCTGTTGTTAGACCCACTGGAGCTGGATGGAGAAGGTGGAGGCTGATATTGAAACTTCTGTGCATTTGCAGAGGAATGGCTATCACAGCAGCCTCCACCTCTCTGATTGACTCCGGTGTTGGATCCTTCATTGGCCATGAAGGACATTGACCCACAGGGGTTAAGCCCAAATGGTTGGCCATACATCGGGAAGCCTAACATCTTCATAGGATGCTGGAAAGGCCTGTAAGGCATGTCCCCATGCTTTTTCCCAATGATGCGATTGCGGGATGGGATTTTTGCCCGCCCCGTGAACGACTGCGGTGTCCTTCTACTTGCTACGCCACTGTTTTCGGATTTGTCAATGACCTTCAGGTTCAAGATTATGCGTCCTCGCTTAACCTCCCGCGGTTTGACCCTGCGGTTGAGGATGCGGACAGTTTCAGAGAATGGAGAGATGGGAGGACGGGATGAGGATGTGGACCCCCTGGGGTTGCCTAGGGGGTCAGGTCGTGGCAAAGGTCGCCGAGACATCCTATGACAACGATGGATGTCTTTCTTCAGTTTATGAGCAGCGGCGAGAGAGTGCACTCTGGGGGTTGGAGCAGTGTTGTAGGAAGAAGATAATGAAGGCTGAGGAGGAGCTGCACTTGCAGAAGTGGAAGAGGCGGGAGGCTTCGCTGTGGTGCGAGGTGGAGTGCGTTGGGTATTTGAGCTCCGAGGTCTATCACCAGCCTGTGCCCGTGCCTAGATAGGTGGAGAGCAAATATGACTGGGAGGTACTAAAACATCAGACTAAAAGTTTATTTATATGTTATGAAATGGAGATGATGTATAAGATTCATTTCAAAGAACGTTTTAAGAAACTTCCAACCTTTAGTACAAAGTTTTTTGGTTTAGGTCCACGTTTCTTTGGGCCATAAAGTTCCTGCTCCCTCTCCCTATGAATTGTAGGACAGCACCATTTAAGCCAAGGAAAATATGACATCACTTAAGCGTCAAGCCCAAACCATAACAATCAAAATGGAAGGCTTTGAAGCATAATGCAAGTCATCTTTGTTTAAAAATCCACCAGAGAGGCTAGTTTCCAGTCAAACTGGCAGCATAAAGCTGCAAAAATAAATCAAGCGAGCAAAAAAAAAAAGAGAACAAATGTAAACTGTTTGGCATCTATATACATACTTTATGAAGAATAAATATTTTTGTTCTCTACATTTTCTAACTTTATATAGAAATACAGTTTTAAGAGTTAAGTCTTTAAGTGATACTTACTTTTGCTCAAAGGCTGTGATGAGTCGATCATCCAAGATGTTCTCCTCTGGTTCCCATGTGCTGTGTCTATGTTGCAAAAACATTTGAAGTCTTTTAAATGGTTACAGGTATTAATGAAATATAAACTTTTTATTTTCTCCATCAAGATTTTACTATCAGTTTAAAAAGTTGTTTATTTATAAATGCTGTATTTTTACAGTAGTGCATTTTTGAAGTTCTTTTGATTAGTCCCATGATGTGTACAATTGTCCATAGCATCAAATCAGTTAATTGAACCTGCATGCTAGTGTTGTCCAAACACCTGGTACTTCGGTAACAAGTCGGTACTAAAAAAAGTGAAAATGTTACGGTACCAGGTTTTTTTAAGTACCGGTGGTACCGAATACCCGGTCAACCTGGTTCTTGATGCACTATCCGAAATGTGCTCTCTTCATAAAACTGAAAGAGTTCAGGCAGGTTAGTTTCATTGTGTTTCCCATACAGTGATTTATTTGTGACAATATCAAAACTGACAGCCACAAACAGATTTTCCAGAAGGCTTTGACTTCGTTAAATAAACATAAGCACTGCACGAGTCAAAGATGAAACCTGGTTAGGGTGTTTTTATATCAGTCTATTTCTGAAGGAAACCGACGGTCTTCTGAAAATTATGGATGTCATTTTCATTTCATCTTGCCTGTAGTGCCTGAGCAGTATTAGTGAGCGCAACACTTATTTGATTACAGCCGTTACTTTGAAAACCTCTCTCTCCTGCTCTACAAGCACCTCCTGCTGGCAGAGAATAAATGTTCATATATGTGCCACCACAAATAGAGTGCGAGTCTGTTCTTTTGTGAATACTATTCAATATTTTAATTTGAATGTCGGATTAAAATGAACACTGTCATTAGAGTAGTTGATCGTTAGCATAAGTGCGACTAACGCTAATTTAAGGAGCATTAGAAAGAAGTTTCTTTATTAACTATTTAATGCTCCTATAACTTTTATTAGGGTAAAAAAACAAAAAAACAGGACAACATGATGATATTTACTATTTTTACACAGAAAGGGCTTTTAAATGAATAGTGAATCTAAAATATGCGTGTTAGGGAATGTACAAATGGTTAACAATGTGTCTTATCAATCAGAAAAGCAGTTGTTCTTTTTTAGCTAACTTTGTTGTTATACTTGGTTTTAAAATTCAACAGCCCTTCAGATTAAATATGTACACAGTTTGGATTAAATGAAAGCATAGTTAAATTTTTTAATTAGCATGTTTTTGTGTTTTGCTTTGGTACCGAAATTGGTTCCCGAGAACCGTGGATTTTCACTGGTACCAAATACTGAAATTTTGGTACCCTGACAACGCTACTGCATGAATAATAATAACATCAAATCAAAAATGTAATTGAAAATAGGTTTAGAAATGAAGTATGTCAAGTCAAAAACCTGCTTGACTTTTCAGCTACCCACAATGCAATTCTGCACTGATATGGCCTGTTTCACAATGAATGCTAAAGTGACGTGCAGGAATCGGCACGCAAACACTTTCTATTCATTAAATCAGAATGAATGTAGCTCTGGATTGAGTCCATTTGTTGTCATTTACTTACCATTTGGGATCCTTATGTAAATTAGACTTGACAATCAAGTTTAAAATAAATGTTGTAACCATTTTAGAATTCATGGCAGTTATTAAAGGAATTATTCCAAGCAGTAACACACAAATCACATTATTTTACAGCATGTGGAGCTGCAGCTGCGTTACGCTTTGCTTACACACACACTACTTGTGCACAAACTGTGAAACAGACATTAAGTGAAACCAAAGAAAGTCCCTTTCCACTCGAACTACAGCAAAAGTTAGAAAACAGCATACAACACTGAAAAATATCAATATAAAAATACACCCATTGCGACATTTATATTTTACACACTTACTTTAGTGCCCAACCTTTCCATTTAACCAGGTACTCGATTCGACCCTGCAAAGAGGAAAACAGCATAAAATGTTACTTATTTAACACTAACTAAACAATGCATGAGCAACACATGCTCTACTTCAAACCTCATACCCATTTATTTTATTTGGGGGGCTCAGTAAAAAGTGTTTTGACCCAAATATACACTAATACAGCACATCTAACAGCTTAAACCATGTGGCAGGACACCGTGCAGCACTGAAACTACTCGACCTTCGTGCATTGTTGAGATCTTTGAATTTTGGGTCGGCCAGCATGCATTGATTTTGCTATGGACTCATGCCAGACACTTTGTCCCTTTTTTTAGCCTCCTCCTGCTGCTCTTTTAGCGGGCTGCTGTCAGTTCCCAACACAGCGCACCCCAATTTTACAACATAAATCTCAAATTTAATATCCAAACGTCCCACGTTCGAATTTGTTATTTCCAGTCTGACAATGCAAGTAAATACATTGGGTCGCTAAATCGGGAAACATCTGCACGTAGGCCTCCCCCTCTTGTCATTGCAGGCGCCTTGAAGCTCCGCATCGCCAGACAAACGAAAGCCGACCCTCTCTCTGTACCTCACGTCGTGAAAAACATTCCCAACCCCGCTAAACCCCCGTTCTCCCTTACTCACTTTCCTAACACGGCTTTTCAGGATGTATTCCGCGGCGAAAACCCGCTCTCCTTCCGCCGACAGCTCCATCTTCTCGGTGCGTGCGCTCCAGACTGTTCTGTCTCGCGGCGCTACACTTTACAAATCTGTGACAGGCGACAGCAACAAACCCAGCGCTTGTCACGTGCTTTGGGTCAACTTGCCCCGATAGTCTTGATACATAAAAAAAATGATCAAGCTCTTACTTTTTAGATATAAAAATATATTTTCGTTATCCTATACTATGCATCAATAAGAGTGGTGAATTTTTGATAATAATTATTTTAATTAAATAAATATTTGTAATTATTTAAATTATTTAATAATAATTTTGATTTCGTACAAAAAAACTGTATCTATTAGGATATGTGTGTGTGTGTCTGTGTGTGTGTATATATACTTAGATATACATGAATATACTGACAAAATATACTAACTTTATGTTAATATATTATGTTCAATTTTCAAACATTATAGTCAATTTAAAAAATAAAGAATAGAAAAGAAAAGAAAAGAAAAAGTAGTGCAAGTTGCACAGATGTCCTGGTTGCAACGGTACGAACATGTTTCTGTTTCAATAAATGAATATTTCCCAGTCAAATAGAAATTAGAACAATACCAACGGAAACATCCAGAAATGACGAACTGTTTCGTTGTCTGTTGGTTTGCTGACTAATTTGTCATCACTGAAGTTATAATCATTTGTAAATATGTTCATGCATATTAGTTCTCGGATTAGCTTTGGGGAATGAAAATAGGTTAGTCCAGGTCAGGCTTTCTCAAGTAATATGTAAAAGGTAGCAGGCAAACCTACAACGTTCTGTTAACGTTCCAACGTTACAAAAACTGGTTCCAATGCAGCGGTTTTGTGTGTGTGTGTGTGTGTGTGTGTGTGTTTGTTTATATTACATAGTGGGGTCCACAACACGTTAGCACACTCACATAGTGGGGACCGAAAACATAGTGGGGACCAAATCCCCGGTCCCCACAATGTTTTGCTTTTAATCGGCTCAGGAGGCGGTGCTGATATGACTAGTGCAGTTTTTTTCTTGATCCCCTCCATGAACAAAAACCGGATTTCTGTGTGTGAGTGTGTGGGGCCGCGCTGCTCTACAGCGCCCCTGTAGCCAGGTCGCGGAACTGCACCTCTATACACACATGTGACGTAATATATGAAGGTACACATTTTTTAAACCGCTCATGCCAAAGTCGCTTAATTAAACGACAAAAACAACTTTAAACAGTGTCTGTCAACGGGGAAAGTACATTCTTTCAGGTAATTAACCTACTTGTAAATATTATATTACATAATTCAATAAATATACATCACAAATTCGAATTATTTTTAAGAATGTTTATGTGATGGAGTTTTTTAATGAGATTAATTAATTAACGTTAAAGTTTTTATCAGAATCATAATCTTTGAATAAGGCGAATGAATTATTGCTTAACTTAAATTTAATGCTGTTATACAATTTAAAGTGTTTACTTGTGCGTGTTACTGCGTATTGTAAAGTGTTATAAACTGCGGTGTGGCGGGAGATTGTGAGACCGCGTGACCTCTCTCAATTACTGGAACCCGAGGAGCGACGTGAGACGGCCTGTTGAAATGAAACGGAGAAGAATAAAACCGTTAAAAGAAGCGGAAGATCATGTTCTCCGTTGCATCGACAAGACCGACGCACTGGAGGCCAAACACATAAACGATTATAAAGGTAGGTTTGTAAATCACTTCGATGTTGTTGTGACTGATTGTGATTAGCACTACGGCGCTCCCCACATGACGCGGGAAATCTAAATATATAACTTCTCATGGCTATGAATTGGATGTCTTCCACGAATTTATTATGAAACCGCTAACACCAGGGAATAAAATAGGAATTCCTGGCCACGAATAAACAAGGCAGCGAAAGATTTCTTATTTTTGCTTCCACTATATAGCAAAGAGCCTATAGTACTGTATAGTAAGGCCTAGGTATTGCTAGCAGCACTGGGTTTCTTAATTGGTAACGTTATGTGTGAGTCACATACGTTTTAAATATGATTTAAGTGGTTCAAAAATACTAAATAAGTAACCATGATTATTTTATGGGATCTGGGTCCATTGGGATATAAAGGATAATGTTAGTGTTGTTTGTTTTAGCAGTTTTAAATTGCTCTTTGTGATAGTATATGTAAATTAATGAAAGAAATACGCATGAGCTATGAAAGAATGTTGAATACATTGGTTAAACTAATACAAAGCATAAAAGTTGTTTACAGTTGGCTAACCATCAACATATTAGTTACATGTCTACAATTAATTTTATTAACAATTGTATTTACCCCCCTCCCCCCACCTTTTTTCAGGTCGTGGAGTCTTTGCATTAATTCCTTTTATTAAAGGAGATTTTGTTGTCGAATATAGGGGAGAAATGATTAGCTTAATTGAAGCCGAACAAAGAAGAGAGGCCAATCAAGACACTTTTTTTATGTTTGACTTCATCTGGCAGAACAAGAAATGGAGGTATTTGTTTTTTGTTTTTTTGTTTAACGAATACATTAAAAAATTTACAGTAAAGAAAAAATTAAAATTTGTAGTTTGTTAGGTTAAATTATACATTTGTTTTTTTCCTGAAGCATTGATGCAACTCATGAGGATGGCACCCTTGGCCGCCTTATAAATGATGATCACATAAACCCAAATTGTACAATGAAAAGGATTATCGTTGAGGGAAAACCCTGTTTGTGCCTATTCGCTGCAAGAGATATCATTCCTGGAGAGGAACTCACATATGACTATGGAGGAAGTCACTGGCCTTGGAGAAAGGTTTGGCAAAATTTGACTACTTACATAATTTGTACAGTAGAGGAAATGGAAAGTTTTTAATTAAAGACCCAGTATGTGCCTTTTTTTAGATTAAAATATATAAATAAATTACTATAACAATGCTATATTTTTTTTTGACCTCCATACATTATCCCAAATGTTTCCAAGAATGTTTGAAACCAAAGAAATCAGCTATTTTTACCAGTGTAGCGGTGTCATTGCATCACCTGTCAACAATGTCATACCCGCATGGAAACGTCAAATAAATAACTTTTTCTTTTTTTGGTAATACAAATTTATCTAAGGGAATAAAAGCCTTTACAATGGCTTAAAATACATATATAATAGCAATGAGGCAATAATAATTTTGATTCAAAGCAAGCACACCTTGTTTGTTATCTTTATTTTATAAGTTCACAAAGGTTTGTTGTTATTATGTCTGTAGCCAAAAAAAATAGACCCTTTAAAGATTAGAATGATGTGTTGCTCTTATCTGTATGATTAAAACTGAAAGTGTAATTTAAGTTCTTTTCGGGGTTATCAGGAAAAAATGATTCATAACGCGTATCCGCGTTAATCGACTCCAGAGGGTTAAATGGTTTTATTGAACAAAAATGTTAAAATACATAATGTAATATTTAAAAAATATATACTCCTAACTTAAAGGGATACTCCTCCTCAAAATGAAAATTTTGTCATTACCATTGGTACCATGTCGTTCCAAACCTTTAAAAGCTTTGTTCATCTTCAGAACACAATTTAAGATATATTTTATAATAAATCTAGGAGCCTTGTGACTGTCCCATGGACTGCCTGGTAAATAACAGCATCACGGTCCAGAAAAGTTTGAAAGACATTGTCAGAGTACTCCATCTGCCATCAGTAGTTCAATCTGAATGCTAGGAAGTGACAAGGATTTCCTCTAAAATGTCTTAAATTTTGTTCCAAAGACGAACAAAGCTTTTATAAGTCTAGAATGGCATGGGGGTAATTGATTAACTACTAAATGTTCTTTTTGGGGTGGAGTATCCCTTAAAGTACATTTATTTATCCCCCAGTTTCACAGACGAGGTTTAAGCCTATAGTAACAGAAATAAGATAAGGAATTTCTTTAAAGTACTTGTTTTGCGAGTACATGTTCGGTGCTGTATGTAGGGCTTGCAGCCAAAGTCCTTTAATAGTCATTGTTGCAGCGCTTAAGTTAAAATACTGAGATTTTATATATATATATATATATATATATATATATATATATATATATATATATACATACACACACACACAGGCAACGTTGTCCGCACGCACAGCTCCTTTATTCACGTAAACCTCACCCCTTTCTGACGGGAAACTGGATATTCGCATGACTACTAACATTTAATAAGTGTAGCATAAGTGTGCACATCAAATTATCCTCACTCATTGAGCCTGGCTCAAATTAGTGAGACTGTGTGAGTTAAATTGTCGTTTATGAAACCGCTTTAGTCCCGCTTTAGTCCACAATAACACTTTGCTAAAGTAAGAGTTTGAAATGGTTGAAATGCATAGTGCAGCCTTAGGAAGAGGATTAATGCGTTTCATGGATTCTCATCTGGGTTAATCTACAGTTAAAATAGTAATCATACATTTTTTAAATATAGTACTCCTTAATGGAATCATGGAATCATGACACCCCTTCTGTATGCCATTCTGTCTATCAGTCTATCTTTTCTTTTCTTTTGTTGTTGTCCGTCCATTTGTCTGTCTATTAATTTGTTATATTTGGTATTGACTTGAGAAAGTCTTGCACACTGTTTTCAGTGTAATGTACATAGTGGGGACCAGTAGTTTTAGGAAAGCCATACAAACCCGTTGGTACCAAATACACACATTTCACATGTTTAGCATAGTGGGGACCTTGTCTAATAAGTGATGACTTGTAACTATATTTTAAATAACTTTATTATAGCCTCCATGCAAGGATGATGACAACATGACAGCAATAGAGAACTGCTCTGAGGATTCTGTAACTACTGAAGGCATTTCACGATTCACAGCTGAGGTATGTGTATTTATTATCTCTGTCTGTGTCAGTCTCTTTATCTGTCTGTGTCAGTCTCTTTGTCTGCCTGTGTCAGTCTCTTTGTCTGTCTGTGTCAGTCTTTGTCTGCCTGTGTCAGTCTCTTTCTCTGTGTCAGTCTCTTTCTCTGTCTGTGTCAGTCTCTTTCTCTGTGTCAGTCTCTTTCTCTGTCTGTGCCTGTGTCAGTCTCTTTCTCTGTCTGTGCCTGTGTCAGTCTCTTTCTCTGTCTGTGCCTGTGCCCGTCTCTTTCTCTGTCTGTTAATTTGTTATATTTGGTATTGACTTGAGAAATTCTTACACACTATTTCCAGTGTAATGTACATAGTGGGGACGAGTAGTCTTAGGAAAGCCATACAAACCCATTGGAACCAAATATACACATTTCACAGGTTTAGCATAGTGGGGACCTTGTCTAATAAGTGATGACTTGTAACTATATTTTAAATAACTTTCTTATAGCCTCCATGCAAGGATGATGACAACATGACAGCAATAGATAACTGCTCTGAGGATTCTGTAACTACTGATGGCATTTCACGATTCACAGCTGAGGTATGTGTATTTATTATCTCTGTCTGTGTCAGTCTCTGTCTGTGCCTGTGTCAGTCTCTGTCTCTTTATCTGTCTGTGCCAGTCTCTTTCTCTGTCTGTGTCAGTGTCTTTTTCTGTCTGTGTGTCAGTCTCTTTCTCTGTCTATTAATTTGTTATATTTGGTATTGACTTGAGAAAGTCTTACACACTGTTTTCAGTGTAATGTACATAGTGGGGACCTGTAGTCTTAGGAAAGCCATACAAACCCATTGGTACCAAATACACACATTTCACATGTTTAGCATAGTGGGGACCTTGTTTAATAAGTGATGACTTGTAACTATATTTTTAATAACTTTCTTATAGCCTCCATGCAAGGATAATGACAACATGACAGCAATAGAGAACTGCTCTGAGGATTCTGTAAATACTGAAGGCACTTCACGATTCACAGCTGAGGTATGTGTATTTATTATCTCTGTCTGTGTCAGTCTCTTTCTCTGTCTCTGTGTCAGTCTCTTTCTCTGTCTCTGTGTCAGTCTCTTTCTCTGTCTCTGTGTCAGTCTCTTTCTCTGTCTCTGTGTCAGTCTCTTTCTCTGTCTCTGTGTCAGTCTCTTTCTCTGTCTGTGTCTGTGCCAGTCTCTTTCTCTGTCTGTGCCAGTCTCTTTCTCTGTCTGTGTCTGTGCCAGTCTCTTTCTCTGTTTGTTTCTCTGTCTGTGTCAGTCTCTTTCTCGGTCTGTGTCAGTCTCTTTCTCGGTCTGTGTCAGTCTCTGTCTCGGTCTGTGTCAGTCTCTGTCTCTGTCTGTGTCTGTCTCTGTCTCTGTCTCTGTCTGTGCCAGTCTCTTTCTCTGTCTGTGTCTGTGCCAGTCTCTTTCTCTGTTTGTTTCTCTGTCTGTGTCAGTCTCTTTCTCGGTCTGTGTCAGTCTCTTTCTCGGTCTGTGTCAGTCTCTTTCTTTGTCTCTGTCTGTGTCTGTGTCTGTCTCTTTCTCTGTCTCTGTCTGTGCCAGTCTCTTTCTCTGTCTGTGTCTGTGCCAGTCTCTTTCTCTGTCTGTTTCTCTGTCTGTGTCAGTCTCTTTCTCGGTCTGTGTCAGTCTCTTTCTCGGTCTGTGTCAGTCTCTTTCTTTGTCTCTGTCTGTGTCTGTCTCTTTCTCTGTCTGTGCCAGTCTCTTTCTCTGTCTGTGTCTGTGCCAGTCTCTTTCTCTGTCTGTTTCTCTGTCTGTGTCAGTCTCTTTCTCGGTCTGTGTCAGTCTCTTTCTCGGTCTGTGTCAGTCTCTTTCTCTGTCTGTGTCTGTGCCAGTCTCTTTCTCTGTTTGTTTCTCTGTCTGTGTCAGTCTCTTTCTCGGTCTGTGTCAGTCTCTTTCTCGGTCTGTGTCAGTCTCTTTCTCGGTCTGTGTCAGTCTCTTTCTTTGTCTCTGTCTGTGTCTGTGTCTGTCTCTTTCTCTGTCTCTGTCTGTGCCAGTCTCTTTCTCTGTCTGTGTCTGTGCCAGTCTCTTTCTCTGTCTGTGTCAGTCTCTTTCTCGGTCTCTGTCTGTGTCAGTGTCTTTCTCTGTCTGTCTATTAATTTGTTATATTTGGTATTGACTTGAGAAAGTCTTACACACTGTTTTCAGTGTAATGTACATAGTGGGGACCAGTAGTTTTAGGAAAGCCATACAAACCCGTTGGTACCAAATACACACATTTCACAGGTTTAGCATAGTGGGGACCTTGTCTAATAAGTGATGACTTGTAACTATATTTTTAATAACTTTATTATAGCCTCCATGCAAGGATGATGACAACATGACAGCAATAGATAACTGCTCTGAGGATTCTGTAACTACTGAAGGCACTTCACGATTCACAGCTGAGGTATGTGTATTTATTATCTCTGTCTGTGTCAGTCTCTTTATCTGTCTGTGCCAGTCTCTTTCTCTGTCTCTGTCTGTGTCAGTCTCTTTCTCTGTCTGTCTATTAATTTGTTATATTTGGTATTGACTTGAGAAAGTCTTACACACTGTTTTCAGTGTAATGTACATAGTGGGGACCTGTAGTCTTAGGAAAGCCATACAAACCCATTGGAACCAAATACACACATTTCACAGGTTTAGCATAGTGGGGACCTTGTCTAATAAGTGATGACTTGTAACTATATTTTTAATAACTTTATTATAGCCTCCATGCAAGGATGATGACAACATGACAGCAATAGATAACTGCTCTGAGGATTCTGTAACTACTGAAGGCACTTCACGATTCACAGCTGAGGTATGTGTATTTATTATCTCTGTCTGTGTCAGTCTCTTTATCTGTCTGTGCCAGTCTCTTTCTCTGTCTCTGTCTGTGTCAGTCTCTTTCTCTGTCTGTCTATTAATTTGTTATATTTGGTATTGACTTGAGAAAGTCTTACACACTGTTTTCAGTGTAATGTACATAGTGGGGACCTGTAGTTTTAGGAAAGCCATACAAACCCGTTGGTACCAAATACACACATTTCACAGGTTTAGCATAGTGGGGACCTTGTCTAATAAGTGATGACTTGTAACTATATTTTTAATAACTTTATTATAGCCTCCATGCAAGGATGATGACAACATGACAGCAATAGATAACTGCTCTGAGGATTCTGTAACTACTGAAGGCACTTCACGATTCACAGCTGAGGTATGTGTATTTATTATCTCTGTGTCAGTCTTTTTCTCTGTATGTATGTCTGTCTCTCTGTGTCAGTTTCTTTCTCTGTCTGTATGTTTGTGTCTCTGTGTTAGACTCTTTCTGTGCCAGTCTCTGTTTCAGTCTCTTTCTCTGTCTGTGCCTGTGTCCGTCTCTGTCTGTGCCAGTCTCTTTCTCTGTCTGTGCCTGTGTCAGTCTCTGTCTTTGCCAGTCTCTTTCTCTGTCTGTTTCTCTGTCTGTGCCAGTCTCTTTCCCTGTCTGTTTCTCTGTCTGTGCCAGTCTCTTTCTGTCTGTTTCTCTGTCTGTGCCTGTCTCTTTCTGTCTGTTTCTCTGTCTGTGTCAGTCTCTTTCTCTTTGTCTGTGCCTGTGTCAGTCTCTTTCTCTGTCTGTGTCAGTCTCTTTCTCTGCCTGTGCTTGTGTCAGTCTTTTTCTCTTTGTCTGTGCCTGTGTCTTTCTCTTTGTCTGTGCCTGTGTCAGTCTCTGTCTGTGCCAGTCTCTTTCTGTCTGTTTCTCTGTCTGTGTCAGTCTCTTTCTCTTTGTCTGTGCCTGTGTCAGTCTCTTTCTCTGTCTGTGTCAGTCTCTTTCTCTGTCTGTGCCTGTGTCAGTCTCTGTCTCTTTCTGTGCCAGTCTCTGTTTCAGTCTCTTTCTCTGTCTGTGCCTGTGTCCGTCTCTGTCTGTGCCAGTCTCTTTCTCTGTCTGTGCCTGTGTCAGTCTCTGTCTTTGCCAGTCTCTTTCTCTGTCTGTTTCTCTGTCTGTGCCAGTCTCTTTCCCTGTCTGTTTCTCTGTCTGTGCCAGTCTCTTTCTGTCTATTAATTTGTTATATTTGGTATTGACTTGAGAAAGTCTTACACACTATTTCCAGTGTAATGTACATAGTGGGGACCAGTAGTCTTAGGAAAGCCATACAAACCCATTGGAACCAAATACACACATTTCACAGGTTTAACATAGTGGGGACCTTGTCTAATAAGTGATGACTTGTAGCTATTTTTTAAATAACTTTCTTATAGCCTCCATGCAAGGATGATGACAACATGACAGCTATAGAGAACTGCTCTGAGGATTCTGTAACTACTGAAGGCACTTCACGATTCACAGATGAGGTATGTGTATTTATTATCTCTGTCTGTGTCAGTCTTTTTTCTGTCAGTCTCTTTCTCTGTCTGTGTCTGTGCCAGTCTCTTTCTCCGTCTGTGCCTGTGTCAGTCTCTTTCTCTGTCTGTATGTTTGTGTTTCTGTGCCAGTCTCTTTCTTTGTCTCTGCCTGTGTCAGTCTCTGTCTCTGCCTGTGTCAGTCTCTGTCTCTGCCTGTGTCTGTGTCGGTCTCTGTCTGTGTCGGTCTCTGTCTGTGCCTGTGTCAGTCTCTGTCTGTGCCAGTCTCTTTCTCTGTCTATTTCTCTGTCTGTGGCAGTCTCTTTCTCTCTGTTTCTCTGTCTGTAACCATTTCTCTGTCTCTGTCATTCTCTTTCTTTGTCTCTGTCTGTGTCAGTGTCTTTCTCTGTCTGTGTCAGTCTCTTTCTTTGTCTCTGTCTGTGTCAGTGTCTTTCTCTGTCTGTGTCAGTCTCTTTCTCTGTCTGTCTATTAATTTGTTATATTTGGTATTGACTTGAGAAAGTCTTACACAATGTTTTCAGTGTAATGTACATAGTGGGGACCAGTAGTTTTAGGAAAGCCATACAAACCCATTGGTACCAAATACACACATTTCACATGTTTAGCATAGTGGGGACCTTGTCTAATAAGTGATGACTTGTAACTATTTTTTAAATTTTCTTATAGCCTCCATGCAAGGATGATGACAACATGACAGCAATAGATAACTGCTCTGAGGATTCTGTAAATACTGAAGGCACTTCACGATTCACAGCTGAGGTATGTGTATTTATTATCTCTGTCTGTGTCCGTCTCTATCTCTGTCTGTGTGCCCGTCTCTTTCTCTGTCTGTGCCAGTCTCTTTCTCTGCCTGTGCCTGTGTCTGTCTCTGTCTGTTTCAGTCTCTTTCTCTGTCTGTGCCTGTGTCAGTCTCTGTCTGTGCCAGTCTCTTTCTGTCTGTTTCTCTGTCTGTGCCTGTCTCTTTCTATGCCTGTGCTTGTGTCAGTCTCTTTCTCTTTGTCTGTGCCTGTGTCAGTCTCTGTCTGTGCCAGTTTATTTCTCTCGGTTTCTCTGTCTGTGTCAGTCTCTTTCTCTGTCTGTGCCTTTCTCTGTCTGTGCCTTTCTCTGTCTGTGTCAGTCTCTTTCTCTGTCAGTCTCTTTCTCTCTCTGTGTCTGTGCCAGTCTCTGTGTCTGTCTGTGCCTTTGCCAGTCTCTGTCTGTGCCAGTCTCTTTCTGTCTGTTTCTCTGTCTGTGCCAGTCTCTTTCTGTTTGTGCCAGTCTCTTTCTCTGTCTGTGCCAGTCTCTTTCTCTGCCTGTGCTTGTGTCAGTCTCTTTCTCTTTGTCTGTGCCTGTGTCAGTCTCTGTCTGTGCCAGTCTCTTTCTCTGTTTCTCTGTCTGTGCCAGTCTCTTAGTCTGTGCCAGTCTCTTTCTGTCTGTTTCTCTATCTGTGCCAGTCTCTTTCTCTGTCTGTGCCAGTCTCTTTCTCTGCCTGTGCTTGTGTCAGTCTCTTTCTCTTTGTCTGTGCCTGTGTCAGTCTCTGTCTGTGCCAGTCTCTTTCTGTTTCTCTGTCTGTGCCAGTCTCTTTCTCTGTCTGTGCCAGTCTCTTTCTGTCTGTTTCTCTGTCTGTGCCAGTCTCTTTCTGTTTGTGCCAGTCTCTTTCTCTGTCTGTGCCAGTCTCTTTCTCTGCCTGTGCTTGTGTCAGTCTCTTTCTCTTTGTCTGTGCCTGTGTCAGTCTCTGTCTGTGCCAGTCTCTTTCTCTGCCTGTGCTTGTGTCAGTCTCTTTCTCTTTGTCTGTGCCTGTGTCAGTCTCTGTCTGTGCCAGTCTCTTTCTGTTTCTCTGTCTGTGCCAGTCTCTTTCTCTGTCTGTGCCAGTCTCTTTCTGTCTGTTTCTCTGTCTGTGCCAGTCTCTTTCTGTTTGTGCCAGTCTCTTTCTCTGTCTGTGCCAGTCTCTTTCTCTGCCTGTGCTTGTGTCAGTCTCTTTCTCTTTGTCTGTGCCTGTGTCAGTCTCTGTCTGTGCCAGTCTCTTTCTTAGTCTGTGCCAGTCTCTTTCTGTCTGTTTCTCTATCTGTGCCAGTCTCTTTCTCTGTCTGTGCCAGTCTCTTTCTCTGCCTGTGCTTGTGTCAGTCTCTTTCTCTTTGTCTGTGCCTGTGTCAGTCTCTGTCTGTGCCAGTCTCTTTCTCTGTTTCTCTGTCTGTGCCAGTCTCTTTCTCTGTCTGTGCCAGTCTCTTTCTCTGTTTCTCTGTCTGTGCCAGTCTCTTTCTCTGTCTGTGCCAGTCTCTTTCTGTCTGTTTCTCTGCCTGTGTCAGTCTCTTTGTCTGTGCCTGTGTCAGTCTCTTTCTCTGTCTGTCTATTAATTTGTTATATTTGGTATTGACTTGAGAAAGTCTTACACACTGTTTTCAGTGTAATGTACATAGTGGGGACCAGTAGTTTTAGGAAAGCCATACAAACCCATTGGTACCAAATACACACATTTCACAGGTTTAACATAGTGGGGACCTTGTTTAATAAGTGATGACTTGTAACTATTTTTTAAATTTTCTTATAGCCTCCATGCAAGGATGATGACAACATGACAGCAATAGATAACTGCTCTGAGGATTCTGTAACTACTGAAGGCACTTCACGATTCACAGCTGAGGTATGTGTATTTATTATCTCTGCCTGTGTCCGTCTCTATCTCTGTCTGTGTGCCAGTCTCTTTCTCTGTCTGTGTGCCAGTCTCTTTCTCTGTCTGTGTGCCAGTCTCTTTCTCTGTCTGTGTCAGTCTCTTTCTCTGTCTGTGTCTGTTCCAGTCTCTTTCTCTGTCTGTGTGTCAGTCTCTTTCTCTGTCTGTGTCTGTTCTAGTCTCTTTCTCTGTCTGTGTCTGTCTTTTTTCTGTCTGTCTCTTTCTCTGTCTGTGTGCCAGTCTCTTTCTCTGTCTATGCCAGTCTCTTTCTCTGTCTATGCCAGTCTCTTTCTCTGTCTGTGTCTGTGTCACTCTTTTTTCTGTCTGTCTCTTTCTCTGTCTGTCTCAGTCTCTTTCTCTGTCTGTGCCTGTGTCAGTCTCTGTCTGTGCCAGTCTCTTTCTCTGTCTGTGTCTGTGCCAGTCTCTTTCTCTGTCTCTTTCTCTGCCTGTATCAGTCTCTTTCTTTGTCTCTGTCTGTGTCAGTGTCTTTCTCTGTCTGTGCCAGTTTCTTTCTCTGCCTGTGCTTGTGTCAGTCTCTTTCTCTTTGTCTGTGCCTGTGTCAGTCTCTGTCTGTGCCAGTCTCTTTCTCTGTTTCTCTGTCTGTGCCAGTCTCTTTCTTAGTCTGTGCCAGTCTCTTTCTGTCTGTTTCTCTATCTGTGCCAGTCTCTTTCTCTGCCTGTGCTTGTGTCAGTCTCTTTCTCTTTGTCTGTGCCTGTGTCAGTCTCTGTCTGTGCCAGTCTCTTTCTCTGTTTCTCTGTCTGTGCCAGTCTCTTTCTCTGTCTGTGCCAGTCTCTTTCTCTGTTTCTCTGTCTGTGTCAGTCTCTTTCTCTGTCTGTGCCTGTGTCAGTCTCTTTGTCTGTGCCTGTGTCAGTCTCTTTCTCTGTCTGTCTATTAATTTGTTATATTTGGTATTGACTTGAGAAAGTCTTACACACTGTTTTCAGTGTAATGTACATAGTGGGGACCAGTAGTTTTAGGAAAGCCATACAAACCCATTGGTACCAAATACACACATTTCACATGTTTAGCATAGTGGGGACCTTGTCTAATAAGTGATGACTTGTAACTATTTTTTAAATTTTCTTATAGCCTCCATGCAAGGATGATGACAACATGACAGCAATAGATAACTGCTCTGAGGATTCTGTAAATACTGAAGGCACTTCACGATTCACAGCTGAGGTATGTGTATTTATTATCTCTGCCTGTGTCCGTCTCTATCTCTGTCTGTGTGCCAGTCTCTTTCTCTGTCTGTGTCAGTCTCTTTCTCTGTCTGTGTCTGTTCCAGTCTCTTTCTCTGTCTGTGTGTCAGTCTCTTTCTCTGTCTGTGTCTGTTCTAGTCTCTTTCTCTGTCTGTGTCTGTCTTTTTTCTGTCTGTCTCTTTCTCTGTCTGTGTGTCAGTCTCTTTCTCTGTCTATGCCAGTCTCTTTCTCTGTCTGTGTCTGTGTCACTCTTTTTTCTGTCTGTCTCTTTCTCTGTCTGTCTCAGTCTCTTTCTCTGTCTGTGTCTGTGCCAGTCTCTTTCTCTGTCTGTTTCTCTGTCTGTATCAGTCTCTTTCTCTGCCTGTATCAGTCTCTTTCTTTGTCTCTGTCTGTGTCAGTGTCTTTCTCTGTCTGTGTCAGTCTCTTTCTCTGTCCGTCTATTTATTTTTTATATTTGGTATTGACTTGAGAAAGTCTTACACACTGTTTTCAGTGTAATGTACATAGTGGGGACCTGTAGTCTTAGGAAAGCCATACAAACCCGTTGGTACCAAATACACACATTTCACAGGTTTAGCATAGTGGGGACCTTGTCTAATAAGTGATGACTTGTAACTATATTTTTAATAACTTTATTATAGCCTCCATGCAAGGATGATGACAACATGACAGCAATAGAGAACTGCTCTGAGGATTCTGTAACTACTGAAGGCACTTCACGATTCACAGCTGAGGTATGTGTATTTATTATCTCTGTGTCAGTCTTTTTTCTGTCAGTCTCTTTCTCTGTCTGTGTCTGTGCCAGTCTCTTTCTGTCTGTTTCTCTGTCTGTGTCAGTCTTTTTCTGTCTTTTTCTCTGTCTGTGTCAGTCTCTTTCTCTGTCTGTATGTCTGTGTCTATCTGTGTCAGTTTCTTTCTCTCTGTGTTTCAGTCTCTTTCTCTCTGTTTCTCTGTCTGTGTCAGTCTTTTTCTCTGTCTGTGCCAGTCTCTTTCTCTGTCTGTTTCTCTGTCTGTGCCAGTCTCTTTCTCTGTCTGTTTCTCTGTCTGTGTGTCAGTCTTTTTCTCTGTCTGTGCCAGTCTCTTTCTCTGTCTGTTTCTCTGTCTGTGCCAGTCTCTTTCTCTGTCTGTTTCTCTGTCTGTGTGTCAGTCTTTTTCTCTGTCTGTGCCAGTCTCTTTCTCTGTCTCTTTCTCTGTCTGTTTCTCTGTCTGTGTGTCAGTCTCTTTCTCTGTCTGTGCCAGTCTCTTTCTCTGTCTGTTTCTCTGTCTGTGCCAGTCTCTTTCACTGTCTGTGTGTCAGTCTTTTTCTCTGTCTGTATGTCTGTCTATCTGTGTCTGTCTCTGTATCCGTCTGTATGTCTGTCTCTGTTTGACAGATTTTCTCTCTTTCACTTCATTTTCATATTTATCTTTCTTTTTTTGTCTTTAACAGCCTTTGGTTGATTACTCGGACACCGAAGATGAAGTTTTGTGTTCTAAAATTAAGACATCTTATAAAAAGGTATATTTTACATTTACTTAATTTGTTTTTACCTGCCTCACACCTAAATTGAATTATTTTTAGCTGAATAGTGTGAAGTAAATTTAAAAGGATAAATAAACATTGAAAGACCACCATCTTTTGGACCACCTAAAAATCTTTTTTCTATATGCAAGTTACTATTGTGAATATCGTTTCACAACCATAAGTCGTTTGTCAATCTTCAGAACATGAAGATATTTTTGATATCTTTCCCTCCATCTGGAGTTACAATGGCAGGCAAAAGCTCAAATTTAATCTGTTTTCTGAAGATGAATAAGGGTCTTATGGGTTTGCAACAACATGAGGATATGTAATGTTAATGATAGAATTTTTGGGGGAGCTATCCCTTTAAATCAGGGTTCCTCAAATCTGGACCTCAAGATCCACTTTCCTGCAGAGTTTAGATCTAACTCTAATCAAACACACCTGAGCATGCTAATCAATGCCAATGAATGCAGACCTGCCAACATGTACGCATTTTTCGTACTCTGCACGCATTTTGACCCATAAGTACACTAGTACGATTCGCTGCTCTTTAGGTACGCATTTTGTTGCGTCTCGCATTTTGCCGATTTCAGTTTCTATGCAATCTATGACGCTGATTCTGCCGCTGATCCACAGCGTGTAAGTGGAGTGAAAAGCTTTCGGCCAATCAGAGTGGTGCATGTTAACCCACCGCCCACCTGCCCCTCCTATCCACAAGCTTAGTTGGCAGTTAAGTGGTGGAATGGCTTGCAATCTAGAAGGTTTTAGACAGGCCAGGTGCTGATTAACGTAAGATAAAGGTAACAGTTAGGCTATGTTTAGCCTAATTGAATTTATGGACATTAAAAATGACCTTGACATGACATCATAACAAGCAGTCCAGCTGTGACGAGCTCAGTTCAGTTCACGCGTTCATGTAGGCTAACATGAAAGGGTGGCCCTTCCAATAACGCACCTAAAAGCTGTCACAAAGAACCGGCAAAAGTAATGATTATGAATATTTTATCAATATAATTACTAATAAACAAGTGTTTTCTGTATCAATGTCGTGTCGACTGCAAAGATAAAGTTGACGAAAAAGTCGCAGTAGTGAACGCGCCAGAGAAATGCACATTTCATACGGATTAACGGTAGATAAGCAGAGAGCAGTCTGTTTTCTTTCGTTTTGAATTGTTCTGTTCAACCCTCTTGAGTCGTTTAACGCGTATACGCGTTATGAGTCATTTTCTCCTGATAACCAGGAAAAGAACTTAAATTACGCAAAATCGAATCTGTAAAGGGTCTACTTTTATTTGTATACAGACATAATAACAACAAAACTTGTGCACATAAAATAAAGATAACAAACAAGGTGTGCTGTCTTCAGTCTTTGTCTGCTGTGATCTTCATGTACAAACACGTCATTAAAATGAAGTGTAACTCAGTGAATACTCAACGAAGAGACACGAGAGAGATATCTATAGAAAGCCTGAAATGTCTACTTTTAAACTAAACAAGTACCGCCGAAAACAAATATTATGTGATAAAATAATCCATATGAAAACAACGCGATGTCTTGTCCGTTTTTCACATCTCCCATTATCTTCTAATTCGACCACGCCCCCGCGCTGAACGCTCTATTCAGATTCTAATGTTAAATAAAGTTTTATTTTTATTTTACTATTTGCTTCGCGATGAGAGGAATAAGATATAAGTCACCCCAAAATGTGATGTGGTTGAGCATTTGAGATTTGGATTTCCTCAGAAAAAAAAGAATGAAGCACTTTATTCAGCAGAGATCATAAACATGAGTAAGTCTCTTATTATTTATTTATATACTTGTACTAGTTTTCATATAACGTATAAAAATTTTACTAGTTAGACTTTTTCCAAACTATAATTCCTGACTAAATGTATAATCAAGTGAAACATTATGAAGTTTCAATAACAATATGCAATACTATACCATTCAAAAGCTTGATGTAAATAATATAAATGTAACAAATAAATGTAACTGTAACAAATGTAACAAACAATGCTGTTCTTTCAATTAATTCCCCTGTAAAAACCTGAAAAAAATATTCTCAGCTCTTTTCAACATTAATAATAATCTATTAATATGAGCACAGAGATGTTTAGTTCTCTGGTGACAAGAAAAGTCATGATTGCCTCCAAAGAAAGCATTTGTTACAAAGAGACTTTCACTGATGCACTACTTAAAAAAAGCCAAATCTGCAACCTTTAACAAGTTAAACAATGCAAAAGTTTAAACACTTTGCATGAAAAATTATTAAAAAAAATGTTTTTTGTTTTTAGCAAACTGATTTTGATATTGATAACTGCTGGTTTTGCACATTTATTAAATTTTTTGATTGATTTATTTAGAAAGAATGTCCTCAGTTTACTTTTATTTCTGACAATATTTTCAGGTGGAAGAAGTTTCCATGGCCTATGCCTCCAGTACAAAATGTTCGGAGGGATTGCAGAAATTGTATAACATTTATGGTCTACTTGTATATGTTATGGAGTAAATAATAAATCTTAATTGGTGAAAGGATATTATGTGTATAATATGTATTATAGTGTTAGGTATCTCATAGGTTTCTCACAGATGTGTGTGCAATGGTGGAGCATACATTGGCGGTGGGCTGTAAGGTTCACGCGGTGTGTGTGTGTGGGGGGGGGGGTGTAGTACTCATAAAATTTCTTCAAGGTTGGCAGGTATGCGATTGTCTTTGGGATCATTAGAAAATCACAGGCTGGTGACTTTGATCAGGGTTGGAGCTAAACTCTGCAGCGCATTGGACCTCCAGGGCAAGATTTGAGGAAGGGGGCTTTAAATTAATAGACATTGATCGAGCATTTAACATGTTGATTTAATAGATACAGATTTTACACATTAAAGTGTAAAAAAAGGCAAAAGTTATTTTTCATTATGATAAACACACTTTTTCTAGAACATTTGTAACTTGTCATTCTGATGTTTTTGTTTGTTTTATTAGAGATCTGTGATTCATGATGATTCGGATGATCTCTTTGAAAATTCGAGTGTAAATGGTAAAGATGACCAAGACATTCAACGTGACGTCAGACGGAATCATGCATCATTTGCAATGAGTGAACAACATTCCGCTTGTACCACAGCATCCAAAAGAGCAAAAAACACAAGAGTAAGTGTTAATTATTTAAATAGCTTAAATAAAGGGTTTCCGCGGGGTCATAAAAAGTCATAAATTTAACCATAAGAATTTAAGGCCATAAAAGTCATAAAAACGTCCGGATTTTCCATACAATGTCATAAAAAAACATTTAGCCACGTCTTAAATTGATATGCTAGTCCATTAATTTGTTCTTCCATCAAAATATGCTCGAAAGCAGCAATGGCATTCATTTGTTTGACCTGTTGTAGTTCTGTATGAGGAATCTGGCTGGTATCACACTGGTATTACAGCGTTCCAGAACTACAAGGTCCATGCGGCAGCATACAGACTTGTCAGAAGGACTTTCACAGTAACCCGCGCGAACCCCGAACATACTGTGTCATACTGAGTCACTGCTTAGCTTAATTGAAATCATCCTGGCTGTCACAATGGTAAAATGTACCTTTAATGATCCATGGTTCGGAGACGGTGCGTTTAGCAGCTGGCTCAAGCCCGTCACTAACAATCGGTATCAAGCATCGATCCATACACAAGACGCGGAAAAGGTTAACCGATTAGCTGGTAACTATCGCGCTGTGTTCGGTGCGGAGAGAGAGAGAGAGAGCCGCGTATCACGGACAGTCCCTCCTGCACATGAACCAACAAATACTAATCACAGTTTTGAACAAACAAAAGGACGTGAAAGAGCCCAATTCAGTACCACGGTGTTCAGGGGTTCAGGGTTCACGCTGAGAAAGGCGTCTAAAAACACTTGTACACCGAATTTGCTTCTTTTTGCTCTTGTGCCGACAAATACATAGCCTACAAAATATATCAAAATACCCGCCTTGGAAAGTATGCTCAAAAACTTTTTTTTTTTTTTCAGTTATTTGTATATTCAATTATAATATATTCAGTTATTTGTGTGTGTGTATATATATATATATATATATATATATATATATATATATATATATATATGTGTATATATGTGTATATATATATGTCAAAGTAAACAGTTGAGGAAAAAGATGCGTTCATCGTCTCTTAAAGTGACCACGCCTAATTTAGCTATTAGCTGCTGTAATGTTAATCCAAGAAAATGAAAGAAAAATCACTCACTCTCCTTGACTGCATTACTTTGTAGTTTTAATAAGAATTTTAAGCAAACTGTGACATATTAGACCCAAATAATCTTCACAGTGAACTACTAGTGAAATAGATATAAATGTTTTATCTATCTATATATAAAATTGGGATCAAAAATTATTCAGCACCTTATAAAGCACCATGCATTTTTTTCTGAATTGCTAATGCAACCTTTTCACACCACAGTCTGAACAAAATGCATTGGTTGGTAATTGGTCAACAAAGTATTGATAGTTGTGTAAATATTATCAGTAACAGTTGTCTGTAGTTTTGGTTGATTGTAATCCATTACGTACATTTTTATCAAAGTTATGACATTATCAAGACGAATTTAACTCTAAAGTCTTGTCGTATTTTATAACCATTTTAGAAGCAATAGCAATTAAACTGTCTGAATAAATTTTGGTTTGATTGTATATTTAATTTTTACATTGAAGACTATCCAGTGCTATTTTAAATTTAATTATTCGGTTTCTGTACCTGGACACCTACAAACTTGAAAAAAAAAAAAAACTTAAACATTGTGTAAATAGCAAAAATAAATAAAAATAAACAAACATACATACAAATTAGACAATTTCAAACAGGGCGCACTGGTACAACCTTCACCGCTGACCCCAAATATACCCTGCCTCTGGGTGTTGAATACTGTGACCAAACACCAATAACACTTTTTATTTTGGAAAGTAATGCCATAAAATAATTGTTAATTTACAATGTTACTTTACAATGTTACAATTGTTAAGTGTTCCTGTGTTCTTGATACTCAAGAAAAAGAAGGCGAAGGCTTCAGTTTCTTAATCTTAAAACATAATAGAATAACTCTTCAAATAATAAAACTTGTTACTTTCAATGAAAAGTCAATAATAAATACTTTTGAAAGGAATTTTAATGACTGAATTTATTTATCGTAATTCGTGTAGGTCATAAATTCAAATCCTAATAGTCATGAAAAGGTCTTAAAAAGTCTTAAATTTGACTGATTAAACCCTGCAGAAACCCTGTAAATAGAATAGAATGGAAAATAGCCTATGATAGAGGATTAAATTAACTGAATGGTCATTGTCTTTCAAGGCTAGAGGGAAGATCGCGGAGTACTCGGATGTTTCGAGCGAAGATGAGTTATCTGTTAGTGAGGAAGAGTACATTCCTGATACATCAGAGAGTTACACATCAGATAGTAGCATGAGCTTTACTGCTTCACCAAAGGGTAAAGAAAAAAAGTTACAGACTTTGCCAGTCCGGAGCAGTTCAGCTGTGAACAGAATCAAAAAGTTCAGTATTCAAAGCAGCGGTGACTTAGGGAGCTCCCAGAACCACGACATAGCCAAAGTTCCTGACACATCTTCCATTCTTGACAGCGCAACATCAGTAGTTATCCCAGCTGTAATTAAAAAGAGAGGTGGATTGAGAATGTACAGCAAAAAACAACAGTGCTTTTTTTGTGAAGGTGCTTTTACAAAAATTTCTAGACACCTGGAACGAAAGCATAGAAATGAGGTAGAGGTAGCAAAAGCGTTAAGTCATCCAAAGGGCTCAAAAGAAAGGAGGATGCAACTTGAGTATCTACGTAACAAAGGGAACTTTGCTTACAATAGTACTGTTATTAATACAGGTGCAGGACTGATGATTCCGCGGAAACTGCCCAAAAAGAACCTGGAGGGGGAAAGTTTTATGCACTGCATTTACTGCAAAGGACTCTTCTTAAAAAAAACTTTGTGGCGACATGTCAAGGTTTGCAAATTCAAGCCTGGTGATGAGAAGCCGAAACCTGGAAAAACCCGTGTCCAGGTTCTTTGTGGCTTTGCACAACCTCCCCCACCAGGAGTAACTCATGGTGTTTGGAAACTGTTAAATTCCATGAACCAGGACCAAGTGGCACTTGAAACTAGAAATGACTGGTGCATTTTAGAGTTAGGAAAGCATCTTTACAACAAGTATGGATCAAGAGTTAAAATGCATGAACACATCCGCCAAAAGATGAGGGAGCTTGGAAGACTCCTAATATGTGCAAGAGAGGTATCCCCCCTTACATCTATTAAAGAGCTCATTCATCCCACAAACTTCATGCATACCATCAATGCAGTTAAAAGGGCTGCTGGCTACAATGAAGAGACCAATGTATTTGAAAAGGCTAGTGTGGCTGTGAAACTTGGACAGAGTCTGAACAAAATCGCAATGCTTATTGAGAGCCACTCTACTATTAGAGGAGATGAAAAGACAGGAAAAATTGCGAACAGTTTTCAACAGCTTTATAAGTCCAGATGGCCCGAATACATTTCTACAACAGCCCGGCGAACACTGGAGGAAGCAAAATGGAATTCCCCACAATTACTTCCATTCACAGAAGATGTTAAGCTCCTTCATATATATCTTGACGAGCAAGAGAAGACCCATCGCAAACTCTTGTTAACACAGCCATCATCTCAGCACTGGGCAAAACTGGCCAAGATCACGTTAACTCAGGTTATGCTTTTCAATCGTAGACGAGAAGGGGAAGTGTCACAAATGCCATTGTCTGCATACATCTCCAGCAACCAATCGGATGCTCATCCAGATATTAGCATGGCCCTCACAGATTTAGAAAATAAACTGTGTCAGTACTTCAAGCGTGTAGAAATTAGAGGCAAAAGAGGCAGAAAGGTTCCCGTGCTTCTCACACCTTCCATGCAAGAATCAATCAGCCTGCTTCTTGAAAATCGGAATACCTGTGGAATTCCAAATGAAAATCCTTTTCTCTTTGCACGCCCGTATGCAATGACATTTTTCAGAGGCTCTGATTGCATTCGCGAATTTGCTGTTGCATGTAGTGCAAAAAATCCTCAGACTCTTACATCAACAAAGTTGAGAAAACAGATCGGGACACTTTCTGAAGTTCTTAATCTTAGCAACACAGAGTTAGATCAGTTGGCAGACTTTCTAGGCCATGACATTCGAGTTCATCGTCAATTTTACAGGTTACCCGAAGGCACCCTCCAACTGGCCAAAATTAGTAAAATTCTTCTGGCCCTCGAAAAAGGACGCTTGGCAGACTTTAAAGGGCGAAATCTTAATGAAATCAACATAGATCCAGAAGGTACTATACACCGTACACAACATGGGTTCAGATTTTGGGAATGCTTTGAATAACATTACCTTGTATTTTAAATAATATATTTCTGTTAGGGGTGCACCAATCAATATCGGCCAATCATTAATGCGCATCTCGTCAGTAAAGCCGGTTCTCTAATCAGCTGTAAATTCCACCAGGCCGTTGTTAAATGACTAGCTGCGCAAATAAACGCTGTATCAAAATATCACGCACCTGGTGCAATTTACAGCTGATTAGAGAACCGGCTTTACTGACGAGATACGCATTAATGATCGGCCAATCTTGATCGGTGCACCCCTAATTTCTGTATTTTCTACCTTTTAGAGGAAGTTACAGTGGACAGTGATTTGGAGGAGTCCACTTCTAGTCCAAAAGGTAATGATTACATAATGTCAGTTTCAATTTATGTTTGCCTAAATAATGGGACATCGGATGCCCATTTTCCAGAGTTGCACTGATTCTTTAGGGTCTTCATATAATGTCTGCAAAATACCCGTCTGCCAACTCTGAAACCCGGCAGCAGTTCAAGCGGATGATGTAGCACGTCGGCATTGCGTGATTACTGAGAGCACAGAGAGAGAACAAAACAAAATGCTGTTCACGAATTATATATATATTTGCTTGTTTGTTTGTTTTAGTGTTTATAGCTCTTTTGAAGCCAAGAACTCAACCATCTGGAGTCCATTGATCAGCCTGTTTCTTCCTCTTCTTATCACAGCACTCGCCTAAACCTGGCTCCTGGTCAGGTACACTTGTCCCCATTAGCACTCCAATTAACTCACTCATCAAGCCCCACATAAAAGCACACACCTGAGAATCATTCACTGTCCGGTCTCATAAACTGTTTTTATCCTTCATGAAGTCCGAGATCTAGATGATTTTGTGCAGGAGTTTGTGAATTATGGTCAACTCGCCGCATGTGATGACCTTACCTTAATGAAGGGATTCTGGTGCGGTTTGGAGGAAGATGTCCATCTCGTCATGCTGAGAGCTTATCCATGCTGGTCATTGAAGAATTATATCAACTTCGCGCTGTGGTTTGCCAGATTAGACTTCACCATGGATGAGGCGAAGTCCCGTCCACAGTCGTCACGTGGATGCTGTTGCGCTCTGTTCCACTTGCTGTTCCCCAGCTGAGCTTGCATTTGCCAGCCGCCGGTGCCTCAAGTCCTGAATCACTCTCCATGGCTCTGCTGTTCAGCCCGCACTCATGCCCAACACCACCATCCGCGGCCAACACAAATCTGTAGCCGTCAACGGTTTACTCAAGCTGAGTGCCATCTGTGGCAAAGCCTGTGCCGCTGCCCAAAGCAAGATTAATGCCGCCATAAGGTCCTATGGCAAGGCCTTATAACATTAAGATGCCCGCACCTTACAAATGCCCTCCCCTGTGTCAGATTCCCCAGAGCTCAGCCTAGTGCCTGTTTCTCTTGAGCACCCATTAGTTCCTGTAGGCAAACAGGTAGGTATTCTGGATTTGACACTTCTCCCTGAGTTCTCAGCTCCTCTCCTCACCCCAGAGCCTTCATTTCCGTTGGCTCCATTGGTTCTGTCCAGTTCTCCTCCTCCAGAGCCTCCGCGGGTCCCGTCCAGTTCCGCTCCTCTAGAGGGTCCTTAAGTGCCATCTTCTCCTTAAGTGTCATCTTCGCCCACTAGAGCCCACTCCTCCTCAGCGCCCCCATGAACCTAAGACCCTGGACTTTCCCAATTATTTTTTTGGGGGGCTATATAGCCATGGCTGAGTTAAGGGTGGGTGGGCTGTGGGCCAAGATTATCATCGTCGAGCTGCCTGCTCTGCCATGGCCCCCCAGTAACCTGATCCACCATGGCCTCCTGGGTCTCCTACTCCGTCATGGCTCCCCGACTTACCTGGAGGTCCTCCTTTACTCCATCCTATTCCTGCCCTGCACCAGCCCCGGGGCTTATTACAGCTCGGGACGAGCCTTCCGGGAGGGGAAGTACTGTCACAAGATTAGCATCTTTCTTCTGCATCTCATCACAGCACTCACCTGGCTCCTGATCATGCACACCTGCAGCCCATGAGCACTTTGCTGAACATAAAAGCACATACCTCAGAATCATTCACTATCCAGTCTCATAAACTCGATGTGGACTAAGCAAGCTATTACCTGCCTGTGATACTTGCCACCTGTCTCCTTCCTCAGTGATCCCTTCCGTCTCCAGCTCAATTCTCTAGTCGAGGTGTCTGTTTCCCGTCAGTCCTGGTCTCCACTCTCCGTCTCTACGAGTCTCCTGTAAAGCAAGAAAGATCAGATTATTTCCTGGATCATCCTCTAGACAAATCTCAGTGCTGGCATACTCACCTGAACAATCTCCACTCAGCTCCTTTGCTCTCCTGTTGTTAAATAAACTTCGCCGTTGTTTACTTACCTTGCTCTCTGACCAGTAACTGTTACAGAAATATTTCCATCAAAAACCTAAATTTCTTTTCGACTGAAGACCGAAGTACATACACATCCTAGATGAAATTGGGGTGAGTAAAGTGTCATGAAATGGTTATGTTTGAAAGTGGTCCTAGAACATTGATCCTCAAATCTGGCTCACGAGATTCATTTTCCTGCAAAGTTTAGCTCTAACCCAAATCAAACACGCATGAGTTTGCTAATCGGTGTCTTCAGGATCATTAGAAAATCACAGGCAGGTGTGTTTTAATTAGAGTCGGAGCTAAACTCTGCAGGAAACTGGATCTCGCGAGCCAGATTTGAGGATCACTGTCCTAGAATAACTTTTATATTTTTCCTTTTCTCTTTGGAGTATTACAAGCTCTTGGTGCATAAAAAACATCTGTTAAGTTACGAAGACTAAAGTCTTAAATCCAAAGAGATATTCTTTATTAAAGTTAGGAGTCTGCCACACACCCCTAAAATGGCCCGTTCTAACACACCCCCACATCTCTACGTCAACATTTGGGGGTGACTTGCACCGAACCGCCCAAATGTATACGCAGAGAAAGTAATCATCATTTCTTCACTGTATGTTGTCATGTGCGCCGGTGACACGGACTGTTTTCTGAAAATGGGAGAGAGAAAGGCAGGTTGTGCATTTAACCGCTCTCCAACTCGCCCTGCTCTGAGCGGGCCGCAAACCCTCATCATTCTGTGGTCAGTCAAGTGAGGTATATTTACACTGTTGATGGACAACACGGACATTACAGAGAGTCTGGCGCTTCTTACAGCCTGGCAGGAAGTTACATTTTATAATGTGCTACCTAACTTTACTATTTAAACGCGAAGTGCTTGTGGTTTGTTTCTCCAATTACAAATGCCGATATGTTGTTATGTTTACGTCGCGACGTGTAAAAAGACAATATAAGTCATAAACAGTAATTATGTTCCCGCTTAACACAACAAAAGCCTCATTTGAAATGGCTTTTAATGTTTTTTGCGGGGATGTTTTTTGTAAGGGGCATAACATTTCCGTCAAACGCTTGACTTTGGGCAATCACAATGCACTGGATTGCTGGCCAATCGGAGCATACCTCGGTGTCTTGCAGCTCTGAATTTAGACCAAATCCACCGGTATCAGAAAGGCGGGGCTTACAGGAGATAAAATAATATAAAATATGTGGAAAATAATGCTGTTTATTTTTTATTTAAACCCAGTAAACACATTGCATGATACCAAATAAACACAAAAATGATCTTTTATATATACATATGACAAAATGCTGGTGAGGACCGTAAAGAGAAAAGAATAACTTAACTGGCAGGTTCCAGGTCTGGATATGCATGGGAAAAAATAATTTAGTATGGAAAGAATTTGTTTCCAGACTATTTCACCTATTCAGTTTTTTTTTTTTTTTTTTGTAATATAAAATTGAGTTGAATCTGCTGATTTAAATGGTGATATGTCTATAACACCTAAAACTTCTAGTAGATGGGTCCCCAGGACTGAAATTGAGAAACGCTATACTCAGGGCTGGACAATAATTCAATTTCTATCTATATGTATGTATGTATGTGATTTTTATTTTTATTTTTTTCAGTAAAATTGATTTGATTTATTAAACACATTTACGATATTTTGGTACAGGCTGCGTTATCCCATACATTTATTTATTTGCGTGGTTGAATTTGTTGAATAAACATGAGCACTGCACATTTCAAAATCAATATAGATATTGGAATTATATCTTATAGACCGAAATTAAGAAATGTATTGCGACGTAAATTTTGGCAATATTGTTCTGACCTGATCCTGATTGCACCTCAGGAACTTTGTGTTCTTGAGATGACTGTCTTTTTGGCTGCAGAGATTTGTCAATACTCAAGACTGGCTTAATTTTTACTTTCAGAGTGCACCACAGTATCATCATCACAGCACACGGTTTGTGAGAACGGCACACTTCTAGCAGACCCAGTCTCCAAAAAAAAGAGAGGTATGATAATACTTAGGTATGATGATACTTCACTTAATGCCGATTGTCCTGAAAAAAAAGTGAATTTTACCGTAGTACAGTGTTGACTTCGTAGCCTACTTTGACTGAATTCTTTGCTTGCTTTATTTATTTCTTCTTATATATGACTCTATACTTTGTACCTATACCTTTATAGTGGCTATTATTGTTCATTAAAACTGAAGTTAACAAAAGTTAGGTTTGTGCCTATTTCATGCTTTCCCACATACACCACGCCTAACAAGTAAGGTCAGTGAAAACACAAGCCTGATCAGGTTTACCTGTACCGAGCTGAACTGTACCATACCACTCAGGTTGATGCAAGTGTTTCTCATGGGTAAAATGCTAATGTGTCTCCCCCCCCCACAGGTTATGTTAAGAAGACGGCCTGGAACAAACTTGAGATACAGGCTGTGGAGAAGCATATGATGAGGTTTATTAACAATCACAAAATTCCAGGAAAGGCAGACTGCATGAGGTGTAAAGAGGCGGAACCACTTGCACTTAAAAATAGAGAGTGGTCTACACTTAAATTTTACATCAAAAATCGAATCTCCGCTCTAAACAGAAAATATCTGCCAAATTAATTGACACACTGTCAGACTGAATTGTTCATTGGTAGAAACAAGCTTTTATAGTTTTAAAACAAGCTTCCATAGTCAAATGGTTAGCGCAATAGACCATCAGTTCCATATTATTGTTTGGAAATGTAGATTGTTCTTTCGAAAATTAAGGCATTTTAAATAACTTTTAGACTGGAGTCTTTTTTTTCATCCTTGTCTGCTTCAAATGTAGAATTGTTTTTCTATAAATGCAGACATGGTAGATTTTCATTCTATTGTACTTGTTTTCAAAAACTTGAGAATGCAGTGTTTGTCATGAAGGGTTTTATTAATATATTTTTTTAATTCAACTAGTGTTTACTGTGAACATCTTTATGAAATATTTCTGCAAATTTTTGTGGACGACTGAAACTTATGCTAATGTTATGAGTTTTGAAAATGTATGTCATATACTGTATAACACTTTTTTTTTTTACTAAACCTTTAAAAGTACTAAGTTAATTTTGTTTCTACATCTAAAACAAACATCTCCAAAATCAATTAAAGCATGGAGCAGATTGTAGCTCCTTTTCTGTCTAAAGTACGCAGATTCTCTTTTGTGTGTGAGTCCAGTCCCCACAATGACCAAAAACTGGTGTTGAGTGTGTTTAGATACGATCCCCACAATGACCAAAAACTGGTGTTGAGTGTGTTTAGATACGATCCCCACAATGACCAAAAACTGGTGTTGAGTGTGTTTAGATACGATCCCCACAATGACCAAAAACTGGTGTTGAGTGTGTTTAGATACGATCCCCACAATGACCAAAAACTGGTGTTGAGTGTGTGTTTATAGTCCCCACAATGACCAAAAACTGGTGTTGAGTGTGTTTAGATACGATCCCCACAATGACCAAAAACTGGCGTTGAGTGTGTTTAGATACGATCCCCACAATGACCAAAAACTGGTGTTGAGTGTGTGTTTATAGTCCCCACAATGACCAAAAACTGGTGTTGAGTGTGTTTAGATACGATCCCCACAATGACCAAAAACTGGTGTTGGGTGTGTTTAGATACGATCCCCACAATGACCAAAAACTGGCGTTGAGTGTGTTTAGATACGATCCCCACAATGACCAAAAACTGGTGTTGAGTGTGTTTAGATACGATCCCCACAATGACCAAAAACTGGTGTTGAGTGTGTGTTTATAGTCCCCACAATGACCAAAAACTGGTGTTGAGTGTGTTTAGATACGATCCCCACAATGACCAAAAACTGGCGTTGAGTGTGTTTAGATACGATCCCCACAATGACCAAAAACTGGTGTTGAGTGTGTTTAGATACGATCCCCACAATGACCAAAAACTGGTGTTGAGTGTGTTTAGATACGATCCCCACAATGACCAAAAACTGGCGTTGAGTGTGTTTAGATACGATCCCCACAATGACCAAAAACTGGTGTTGAGTGTGTTTAGATACGATCCCCACAATGACCAAAAACTGGTGTTGAGTGTGTGTTTATAGTCCCCACAATGACCAAAAACTGGTGTTGAGTGTGTTTAGATACGATCCCCACAATGACCAAAAACTGGTGTTGAGTGTGTTTAGATACGATCCCCACAATGACCAAAAACTGGCGTTGAGTGTGTTTAGATACGATCCCCACAATGACCAAAAACTGGTGTTGAGTGTGTTTAGATACGATCCCCACAATGACCAAAAACTGGTGTTTAGTGTGTGAGTCCAGTCCCCACAATGACCAAAAACTGGTGTTGAGTGTGTTTAGATACGATCCCCACAATGACCAAAAACTGGTGTTGAGTGTGTGTTTATAGTCCCCACAATGACCAAAAACTGGTGTTGAGTGTGTTTAGATACGATCCCCACAATGACCAAAAACTGGTGTTGAGTGTGTTTAGATACGATCCCCACAATGACCAAAAACTGGCGTTGAGTGTGTTTAGATACGATCCCCACAATGACCAAAAACTGGTGTTGAGTGTGTTTAGATACGATCCCCACAATGACCAAAAACTGGTGTTTAGTGTGTGAGTCCAGTCCCCACAATGACCAAAAACTGGTTGTGTGTTAGCCGGACCCCAGATATACTCAATACCTGAAAGGTCCCCACAAGTGACCACTGTGTCAGGTTTGTAATTTTTATAGTGAAATATTTGTAATCTGCAGTGATACTTTGAAACAGGCTTTTTAGCTTTTGTCAAATAATTTTTTTTAGGTCTGTAAGATCATAGGAATGGGTGGTCCCCACTATGTAGCAATACTGACAGGTGACCCCCACAATGCACAAAAACAAGTATGTGTGTGTGTGTGTGTGTGTGTGTGTGTGTGACAACATGAAGGGCGAATATATAAAGAACGTTCCTTAATATTTATTTTTTTGTTTTATTTTTATAAGTATGATGTGCTTTATTAAAAAAAAAATCGGCTGGGTTTCAAGTTTCAAATAAATACCAGCTTGGTTTTACAAGAAAGTCTCAAAACAACTCGTTCGACTTGTTCGGTGTCGCGTCATAGTTGTGGGCGGAGTCAGCGTGCTGAGGGAAAACAGTCCTTTCACTCTCATTGGAAAAGCATGATAAATCAGAATGGCCTACATAAAATCTTTTCTGCCGCTCGACAGAGCAACATACGGTTAAAAACTGAGCCGTATTGGGTCGGGCTGTCCGTACAGTATCTGTGACTGGACAAACAACCCAAAAGAATGACGAGAGGTGTAGTTTCCCGACATTTTCTGTTTCCTAATGGAGCAAGAGAACGCTTACTATAAGCATACGAGAAAGAGACGGCTTGTGAAAAGTAAACATTTGACGTTTTGTTTTGCTTACTTTTAATAAAGTGATAAATACTTGGGTAAAAGCCTTTCTTATTGATATATTAAAAACGTTTTTAACATCGTCGAAACAGGTATCATTAAGGTCCACTGAGGTGCCTTGAAGTGGTGTGGTGTGTGCTGCGGCTGCCTAATTTTCAAACACATGACGTAAAATAAAAAGATAATGTATATACCCCCCCCCCCCCCCCCCCCCCCAAAAAAAAACACACATGATAATTGGTTACTATAGTTAAACCATAGGGGGGGGGGAAACAATTGCTACACTAACCATAGGTTAACCATGGTATAATGCCAAACAAGTCTATTCTTATTAAAAACACGCTTGGCTCTTTGTCGAAGTAAAACGCCCCCTTAGCCTCATTGGCTGGAATCGATGTTGCGCACTGAAAACTCGGTTGATGATTGGCTTCTTACGTCTGTCGGTCAAGCTTGCACACGGTTGGTTGTAATGCCGTGAAAGTTGATATGTCCTGTCAAAAGTCAGCGATCAGCTGAGTCTGTACGGGAGAATGAAATAGCGACAAGGTAAGGTTTTTAGCGAAGGATAAAATATAATATTCAACTAAGAGGTTTAATATTTCAGGGAAAAGATTTAATTGTAGTATCAGTGCTGACTCTGGTGACTTATAAAGTTATCGTGCACGGATGACTGACTGTTAAACTGGTTTGTGGCAGGCAAAGTTATGAGAAACAAGTTTTGTTTTTTGTCAGTTTTATAATGATAATGAAAAGCCAGCGAATGGACGGCGAGCTGTAAAATGTAAAAACAGCGTGGGTGATAATTTCGGTTGCGATATGAATGTGCACGCAAAAAAAAAAAAAAAAAAAAAAAAAACATACCTCGTTATGAATTGGTTGCAGTTTTGCAGTAGCCACGTTACAGCAGAGTTTGATCGTGCAGCTTTGTCTTCAGACTCAGCTCCTCCCAGATGTGAGGATGAATAACAGGAGTGTCCAGACTTGATCCTGGAGGTTCAGCTGTCCCGCAGAGTTTAGCTCCATCCCAGGTTAAACACACCTGAACCAGACAATCAAGGTTGCCTTCCAGTGAAGCTTGTTTGTTTGAGCTAAACTCTGCAGGACATTGGGATACAGTGTATTAGAAAACCACTTCATGCATCTTAAAGGGTTAGTTCACCCAAAAATGAAAATGTTGTCATTAATTTACTCACCTTCGTGTCGTTCCAAACCCATTAAGATCAGAATCAGAACACAAATTAAGATATTTCTGATGAAATCCAAGAGATTTCTGACCCTGCATAGAACGCAATGCAGCTGACACGTTCAAGGCCCAGAAAGGACATCATTAAGATAGTCCAAGTGATATCAGTGGTTCAACTGTAATGTTATAAAGCTATGAGAATACTTTTGGCGCACAAAGAAAACAAAAATTCAATTTTGTACTCTCGTGAACGCAGATCGTAGAGTGACACAGACGAGAAGAAATCGTTAAATAAAGTCATTATTTTGCTTTGCTAGCGGTTGCTTTACTGTCTATATAGGGACAGAAAGCTCTCGGATTTCATCAAAAATATCTTAATTTGTGTTCTGAAGATGAACAAAGGTTACAGGTTTAGAACGACATGAGGATTTAGTAATTAAGGCCCAATCCCAATTCTACCCCTTAGCCCTTCCCCTTTCCTCTACCCCTCTGTTTCGCGCCTTCACGTGAAGGGGTAGGGGTGTCTCGATTCTCTTTTGGTTGGAGGGGGAGGGGTAAGGGGAAGGGCCAGATAGCCCTTCAAAGTAAGGTTTTTCTGGACCACACTTCAAACGAAGTGGTATGAACTATCTCGGCAATATGGGTGCTACAGCGAACAAAAAGACACATAAATGTACGCTTTTTGGGCATAAATAAAGATTTTAACGAAAAGTTTGTTTTATGTTACATTCAATTGTGAGTTCATATTAACGGTCATATTACTCAAAGAAATGTTTGCAAAAAATCGCTAACGTCATATCATTACAGACTGCATGATAGTGCCACAGCATATGTCTGATCAGGGCGATAACTAATGTAGACTAATCCCCCCAATAATTAGAAATTGCTAAACCATTTTCTCAAATATTGCCTATTCGAGAGAGAGAGAGAGAGAGAGAGAGAGAGAAATGGAAGTTGCGTGTATTCACGTCTGTGTGTTTCTCTTTTTTGAGTGAGTTTACTTAAAAACAGCGATGTATCCTCTCATTGCTGGAAAATATAATGTAGCGATTCAGAATGTAAACTGTATTTAATAAATGTCGTGGGGTTTATTTTCTCCTGTATGTGTGAAATGCGCGATTTCCGTTATGTTTGTGTGTCAGTAAGCAGCTCATTAATACAGAAGGATAATTAAAGGCTCTAATACACACCAGCACACCAGTATATGTGTGTATTGTAAGAGCTAGATGACGAATGATGGCGTGTGACAGCATAGTATTGGTGTCCCAATCCTTAGGGGAATATTTTCTTAGGGGAAGGGGAAGGGGTATAAAATAGAATTTGGATTGGGCCTAAAGTGGTCATATGATGATCATTATTTTGTGTATTTGGTGTAACAGAATATGTTGACATGCTTTAATGTTCAAAAAACACATCATTTTTCAAATAATGTACATTATAGGGCTTGGGCGCCGGGTTGCATTCTGGGACATGGTGGTCCTGCTGGCAGCCTCGCGAATGTAAACATACATCAAGTCGAACGAGAAGAAGCAGAGTTATATCCTGTAAAATATCCCGTTAGCCCCTCCATCAGACCTGTCAAGTCTCTGTGTTGTTGTCCTGTTGCTACTCCTTGTCCTTCCAGCGAAACATGTTTTCAAAGCATCGTTTTGATTACTTGAAAGCAACCTTAGCGTGATGTTGGGCTTTTTAAGAAAGCGTGGTTGTTGTGAGAGCACGATTTCACGCCAATCTGTAACTAAAATCACGTTAGACCTAGCTTCACAAATCGCTTAACGTTAGCGATTAATGCAGCACTTTTGTAGTTCAAATTTTTTCTTATTTTCAATGTTGACTTAAGCTATATAAATTAATATTCAGATGTTATGGTCTCCGTAGTCGCGCCTCCAAGCAGGAAAGCGGTGTAAAGTTAATCCATTCTCATTTTATTTTCCCCATGGCGATTATGTGTTGCGCTATTACACCCCACAATACAGCAACGGTTTACCATGGTTAAAATAGATTTTTAATTCATCAAATTAAGACACACGGATGAGAGGGAGTATGTCTAAACACTGCACAGTAGTCTGAGTGGCAGTAAAGGAGGCTGTCAACATGGCGGCCACGCCAAGTAATGACATCACGTCGTCCAAGCCCTATTGTAGGTCCTCTGTGCCTCTGATTGGCCAACTGACCCAGTGCATTGTAATCGGACGAACACCGCAAGCACTTGTGAGAAATGTAACACCCCTTTCCATAATCGTGATCTACATCTTTTAAAATAAATGTTAAGATAGTTAATAATGTCCTATTTACCATCAGTTCAAGCCCAAAACAGGAACAAGACAAGCGAATAAGCGCAAGATTGTCATAGCAAAGTTTTCTTTCAGAAATAGCATTCATTGCATCTACTTTCAGAAAGACAAATAAAGTGCTTTTGCTTTCACTTAGATACACACAGTATCTCCCTGACATGGCTGCTTCAACACTAACTGTGGTTACTGAAACCACGCCGCCTTTATTTGCCTTCATTACCAAGCAGCCTTCTCTTTTAAATAGAATAAATCCTTTTGTGGGAGACTTTGAGCTTTTAACTCTGCCGATCTTATACATGCACAAATAGCTACGTAACACACTAAAGAATAGGAAAAATACAAATTGCATCATATGACCCATTTAATGACAGCATTTTCATTTTTGGGTGAACCATTCGTTTAAAGAGTTACTTCTCCTCAAACGTATCTCGATCAGTATATGTAGCAAAAGTAAAGGAATAAGGGTTCTTACAGTTTAATCTGAATAAGCTTAGAAAACTGTTTGCACTACAACCCAGTGTGTTCATAATTAAGATTATACACTTAAATAAAATGGCAGTTTGCATTACCAAGCAGCAAAACCAGTGGTTTTGTACAGCTAAAAATAACTGGGCATGGATGAGACCCATTAAGACCCATAAAATGTAAAATTAAAAAAAAAAAAAAAACAATCCAGGAGATATATATTAATAGGGATGAGAGAAGGTGAAATGAGATCAATGCATCAGTTTCCACTCCCCTGTCTTACTCCAGGTCACCATGCAGTTCCTGGGCCGTATCCTCAACACGGTGAGCTCCGTGTCGACTCTGTTCTCCAACCCGTACCGGGTGAGGGATGTGCAGCTGTCGGATTATAATGGCAAAGTGCTACTGAAACGGGAGGGCAGGCTGGTCCTGTACAAGAACCAACAGAACCATTCATGGGACTGCCTGCTCCTCTGCCCCGAGTCTCCATCTGTGGCTCTGAGGTGAGACTCTTAAGTTAAGCTTCATAATACAGGGTGACCAATATTGGTTTCCTGTAAAAAGTCACTAGGGTCCTGTGAGTTCATCATAATCTTGCAAAAACTCCCGTATTGCTTCACAGTATGTTGAACAGATTTGCTTTCATATCAGCTACTGCCCTGAATATGGCTTCTCATGGTCATCCACTTCTTGATCTCATCATTTGTGGGTTTCCAGAATGACTTTAACTGTGATTTTGATATCTTTGTGCTCAGGATGTTCCAGGTAGCTTCAGAGGAAGACGCCATGAATTGGTTTCCTCAGTACGCTCTCAAACTCCGCCCATTTTATGAGATGCTCCGCCCACCGCTGAAACCTGAAACGTTCCAGCCAATCGTGGACTGCGTGCGGAATCACCCCGACTGGAGCTCGGCTCACGTCGCCGTGGACACTGGGCTGAGAGACTGTCTCAAACACACTTACGTTTTGAGGTGAGACATCAAAGGTCAAAGTTCAAACGTCACATGCACTGTATCGGAGAGCTTTGATGGAATTTACGCATTAATTATCGGCCGTTACATATCGTGCACCCCTTAAATAAAATGTGAAAAAACACGCGATATGCAGCATTGTCACGATATGCAAAAAAGTGAAACATTTTTCAAACCAACCTCATGTAAAAAATGTCTTCTGAGTCCGTTAATAAACATTTAATCAAGAACAAAATATCCGAAAGTTGTGATTGTCTGTGGCCCCTTGTAGTCAGATGAACGCCCGTGACGCCCAGGGTCAGACCCCGCTGCACCTGGCGTGCGAGAGAGGAGATGTGGGCTGCGTGCGCGAGCTCCTGGATGAGTGTCAGGCTCGCACGGACATCAAGGACAAGAACGGAGAGACGCCCATGCACTGCGCTGCTAAACAAGACTCCGCTGTTATTATAGAGGTCAGAGGTCAACTTAGGGCGTGTATACAATCTGCTGAATGGCAAATTCGGGTGTCTGTGATTGTGTATTGTTGTCGCTCGTAGGTTTTGTGTGCACGGATGTGCGCGGGTGTGAACGAGTTGAACGCCGCCGGGGAAACACCAATGCACATCGCATGCCGTCTCGGGAAGGTCGAGGTGGTCAAGGGCTTGCTGGGGGGCGGAGCCTGCTGTGACATCATGGGAAACAATGGCTATCCAATCCACACCGCCGTGAAGTTTAGTGAGAAGAGGTGCGGGGAAAAAATCTTCTCTTAACTTTATAATTGATAATTCACATGTGGGCTTCTAACTCAGTCTCTCTCCTTCAGTTGTGCCGAAGCAATTTTAAACACCAACCCAAATCAACTTCTGGCGGAGGATCCGATTTACGGCGGAACACCTCTTCACTGGGCAAAGACCGCCGAGGTTCTTGATGTTTTTGTTTTTTTTTGTACCTGAGGAATTCTAAGTGTTAGTTATGTGACCGTCCTGTCTCTCGTCTCTCTAGATGAGCCGTGTGCTGCTGGACCGAGGATCTAGCGTCAACTACCTGAGTAAGACTGGAGAGAGTCCGTTACACATCCTGACCAAGAGGGGGCGCTTTGAGGCCACAATGACACTGCTGACCCATGGAGCCGACCCCAACATCAAGGGTCAGGATGGAAACACAGCACTGCACCTCGCTATGAAGGTATGAGAGAGAATTTCCTAAAGCCTGTCAAGAACATTTCTGGCTTGTATTTCAATCTTTATATATATATATATATATATATAGATAGATAGATAGATAGATAGATAGATAGATAGATAGATAGATAGATAGATAATTTGATTACATTATTATTATTTATTTTTTACAAATAGTTTATTTAATTAATTAAATTTAAATTTGCTTTTATATTTTCTGTTTTCATTTTAGTTTTGGTAACATTGTAGTAGTTTTATTTCAGTCTAATTGTCCCTTAAGCTTTTTTTTTTTTTTCTTTAAATTAGTTTTTCATTTAATCTTAATACTTTATTTTATTTTAGGTTTATTCCAATTTAGTAGTTTTATTTATCAAAAACAACTATAAGCAGTAAAAAAACTAAAAACATTTTGCAAACAAATATAACCATTATAGTCAAACCATTGTCACATTGACACTCTCATATGTGACCCTGGGGCACAAAACCTGTCTTAAGTAGCACAGGTATATTTGTAGCAATAGCCAACAATACATTGTATGGGTCATAATAATCACATTTTCTTTTATGCCAAAAATCATTTAGGATATTAAGTAAATATCATGTTCAACGAAGATGTTTTGTGAATTTCCTACCATAAACATACCAAAACGTAATTTCTGATTAGGGATATGCATGAAAATTTATTTAAAGGCGATTTTCTCAATATTTAGATTTTTTTGCGTAATCAGATAGTTGTACCTTTGCCAAATATTGTCTGATCCTAACAAACCATACATCAGTAGAAAGCTTATTTATTTAACTGTCAGATGATGTGTAAATCTCAATTGAAAATGACCCTTATGACTGGTTTTAAGTAAAGAAGTAACTGTAATCACCAGTAATTGACAGATTAATTCAGAATGATTAAACGTTAACAGAAATTGTTGGTATTTTCTTCTGTTTTGTCTTGTATGCCGTATCCTCTGGGCCCGCAGTTGGACCACATGGACCTGATCAAAGCTCTCATGGTGTTTGGAGCAGATGTGGAGGTTCACAATGATCTGGGAGAGACACCAGGACTCATCGCTGCTCGTACCAGCAAGGGTGAGAGAGAGAGAGAGAGAGATGTGAGATGAGACATCAGATTAAATGCTAGCAGAACAGTCGCCAATGTATTGAAGCTCTTTCAGTTTCTAGTTATACAGTCTCACGGAGCCTGTTGTCTTAAGTGTGCGGCAAGACATTTTTTGAGGTGTTGCATGCAAGCATAGCATTATCTAACCATATACCATCATAAACTTTGTTGATGTGCGTATTTACAATGCATACATTTTTTGACTCGCTAATGACTTGCTTTGATTTTGCTTTAAAGGGGAAGTGTTTAATTTCTCAGCCATTCAAAGCATATTTCATGTTTTTAAAGACAACAGGGCCAGTATTCACAAAATATTTTATCTTACTATTAAGAGTTCTCCTAAACAGCTATAAAAGATTTTTGCTAAGAGTTTTCTCTTAAAACCTATTCACAAAGCTGCTGAGACAAACCTTTACGGGTGGGGTTGATGTCAGCATACTTATTAACTATGCACACAGTGATTGACTGAATATTCATAGAAATATTGTAGAGCGTGATATTATGTTGCTATATCTAAAAAAAGGGTTAAAAACACAAATTTTAATTGCCGTATTCAATTAAAGATTTTAAAATACAGGTTAAGTGTCACTATACGCTTGGCTAATTTACAGCCTGTATGTTTCTCTCAAATATATTAGTGAATATGCATATAAACTGCCTTTTAATAAACAGAGTAGAATAACCATGGGTGATAATGAGACATGCAAACTCTTAGAGCACAAATTTAGGAAATCTTATCAAAAATTTGAAATTTATGAGCTACTTTAACCTTGAGATGTTTTGAGAAATAAATTATTTTATTTATAATAATTTGTAAAAAAAAAAAAAAAATGTTAAAATGCATTTAAAAAACAAAACATGTTTATTTAAAGCTTTAATTTGTTTAACATTTTATGTATTCATCTTAAAATAAATATTTGTTAAAAATATGTATTTCTTTAAAATGTATATTTACGAATTGTATTATTTGTGAAATGTATTAATTTCAGTTTATTGAAACTTATTTATTTATTTATTTAATTGCAAAAGGTTCCACAAAAAATTAAATAGGAAAAAAAGGGAGTGAAATGTCTTCAGCATCATAAAGAGCCTACAGTAGATATTTTCTGGAAAAACCAGCAGAAGCTGTCTGATAGGTCCTGATGTTTTGATTTCCTGTAGTAATCTTTGAGAGATCATTACCACAAACTATGTGACGCTTGCGTGTCATGACGTTTTTTGTAGATCTAGTTGTTTAACTATGATAATGAAATGTCATGCTCTTTTGTTTGGTCATTCATGCATTCAGTCAATGCATACTCTTTCTTTCTTCCGTGTGCATGGGTGTGACGGCATGCGTGTGTCAAATCCTGCGCTTCTGCTGAAGGGCCCAACCGTAAGGTGCTCTTGAACATGCTGTGTAGTGTAGGGGCCGAGCGGTGCCACCCCTCCTCCCTCAACAGCCCTACCCTCAGTGTCAACAAAGCTCCGCCTCCTGGCATAGGTAAAGCCCCGCCCCCAAACTTTCAGCTTTCCTGCCAGTATCTTTCACCTCTGTCCTTCAGTCCTTCCTTCAGTCCTGTTATACAAATGGGGTTCCTCACATGACGCAAACGTTTTAACATTAGCATGTTGCTAAGCTAACAACATGACACTCTAATCAGTGCGCAAAACCAAAATATTCTGTAAAATAATCTGTAAATTAAAGGAACAGTTCACCAATAAAGGTAAATTACCTCATGATTTACTCACAGCAAAGCCATCCTAGGTGTATTTGATTTCTTTTAGACGAATCCTACGACTTCCGCTACTCTTGCATGAAGGATTGTTAGCGGAAGTGAGAGTTGACACAGATTATACGAATGCTTCATATAATACTATACCTATACACAACCAACCTACTGACAGATTTTGTCTAAATTTACAATGTATAAATGTTTACCTATACATAGACTTAAAAATACAAACTGTACAAATGCTACACATAAACACTGTACCTATACACAACTAACCTACTGACTAACCAGCTTTCTTACAAAAATACATCGATTTGCTTCAGGATGCCTTTATTAATCCCCTGGGGCTGTGTGGAGCACTTTTTATGATGGATGGATGCATTTTTTGGTGCTTCAAGATCTCAACCCCTATTCTCTGCCATTATAAAGCTCAGAAGAGCCAGAACATTTACACACACACACACACAGACACACATATATAAAATAAAACTGATTGAATTTCTCTGCAAGAAGAAAGTCATATACACTTAGGATGGCTTGAGGCTGAGTAAATCATGGTGTAGATTTTATTTTTGATGAACTATCCCTTCAAATTTTTAGCACATAAGTAAATCAAAATTTCCATCGATTTTGATCGCCATTTTGGATGAAAATTTTTGCTGAACTCCTTGCGGAGCATTCTGGGAGTGCCTTCTCTGCTAACGTTCAAGGTACTTTATAAACTTAAATATGCTGTTTGGTTTTTTGAACATAATGTACAGATTTAAATACTAATTATTACTATTTAAACATTAACGTCAATTTTTGTCATTAAACATGAATTTACATAAGTCCTTAATCGCCACCAAAATTGTGTCCTCTTTTTATCTGCCCTTATTCCCATCACTTCCTCAATCTTACATTTAGATTTTTAATTATTTTGTTTACATTTTTTGTCTTAATTTCAGTGCTAATCTAATTTTCTAAATCTGTTTATTTTATTTAAAGCTTCCTGTGGTCATAGACACTAGATTTGCATACCTAGATGCCCCATTTGACTAATCCAGATTTTTCAGCAACAGCTGCCATCTTGGAAAGGTCAACATTTTGGGTTGAACTCAAACAATCACTCACCAACCTACTATAATTACACCAACATAAATCCCATGACAGTGCAGCCTATGATGCAAACCGGCGAGACAAAAGAGGGAAGTGTTTCACTGTTAAGAGTGCTGACAAAGCATAGCGCTTGTTGCATCATCGCCTGCATGTGTTTGCGGGTGTTTTTTGACCTTTCCAATTTGTGTATCGCACGTCTTAATAACAGTGGTATCTATGAATAGCAAATCTATGATAGAATCAATTTGCCTTTAGTTCGGTTCACTGCTTTCATATCTTTCCCATAATTGGTCCACAGGGTTTGATGACATCATGAATGTGGCAGTAGCTGTCATGGCCATGAGACGTGGATTTGCAGAGGTTGATGGGCTCAACACAGGAAGCAAGAAGTATGTTACATCCAGTCAACATGGCTAAAACAAGCCTACACAGAACTGATCACTGGCTTGCTTTTCTTTTTCTTAAGAATAGACCGATTGCTGTGTCTAGATGGTGGAGGAATAAAAGGACTGATTCTGATCCAGCTGTTGATCGCTTTGGAGAAGGAGGCAGGACGGCCCATCAGGGAACTCTTTGACTGGGTGTCTGGGACTAGCACTGGCGGCATACTGGCCCTAGCAATTGTACACGGTATTTGAAATTAGCCATACAGTATTTAAGTGCATTTATAACACCGTATTGACCAATCAGCATACAGAACCGAATTACACTGGATATAATAATAAATATATAATTGTGTTGTGTGCGTGAGCAGGTAAATCGATGGAGTATGTGCGCTGTCTGTACTTCAGGATGAAGGAACAGGTATTTAAAGGTTCTCGGCCGTATGAGTCGGGCCCTCTGGAGGAATTTCTCAAGAATGAGTTCGGAGAAAATACCAAGATGACGGACGTCGCACACCCCAGGTAGGTTTGGGATTTTATGAAATCAAACAACCGATCCCCTACCAGAACGCCCTAGTCACCACTTGTTATTTAGCAAACACCCACAGCATCCTTTCAGCTGCCTAGCAATGCCCTTTCAGCGACCAGAACACTCAATATATGCTCTAGCAACCACTCAACTGTTTGGCAACCACCCAAAACACCAATGTTAGCACTCAGAACATCTTAAAATGCCTTTATACCATCTGAAACACCCTAACACTGTTAAAGCCACTACGCAGAACTTCCTACCTAATCTCTTTCAAAGACCCACAACATCCTTTCAGTGACCTCACCATAAACCATTAGACCAGCCAAATAACGGCCCAGCAACGGCTCGGTTCACCCTTAAGCCGTGTATCCATCAAAGCGTCATTAGCCAGCTGAAAATGCCAGGTGTTCTGCTGGAAAGGGAGCCATTTTGCTTTGAATGAAATGTCCTAGCTATGCCTTAGCAATGACCCAGTACACCCTAGTAATGCCCTACTGTAGCAGCCTCCCAGACTGTCTTTCGTGATAACTCTGAACACCCCTTAGCTACACCCTAGCACCAACCGAGTGCTCTTTTGTAATGACCTATCAACTATAGCCATACCTCCTTCACAGTGCCTTAGGGGAAAAGTACTGATAGCTAGTAGACCCCCACCCCCCACCCCCCATAAACACCCTAACAAAATACTACTTGGCAATGTTGGTCCTGTCTCTAATGACACACTTCCTGTGGACTTGCATGTATCCATTGAATCCGCAAGATCGTAGGCTCCCCCATTCGTCACTTTAGCTTTCAGGTTAGCACCATTTGGAATGAGGCCAGCGAGTTTTGCACAAGCCATCATCACACATATTCTTTAGAAAATGCACGTTTTTTAATACAGCTTCTGTCTGTTTTTCTCAGAGTGATGGTGACTAGCGTTCTTGCAGACAGACACCCTGGAGAACTGCATCTGTTTCGTAATTACGACCCACCGGCCCTGCAAAGAGACCCTCCGTACACCTCTACAGCCACATTCCAACCCCTTACTGTCCCGCAGGGTGAATCTCTTATGTGCTTTCATTCTTGGGATGTCGTTACTCTAAATATCTTTGTGCCGGTGAAGTATGAGTGAAAATAATCATACTCCTGGTCTTTATGAGCATGTTACCGTGCTCTGGGTTTCTTAGTTATCCTCAATCCCAAATGATGCGTAAAGCTTCACTGTCACTGTTGCAGGATGGGAGGACGAAGATCTTTTGGTAGTAGGATATACTCGACCTCCCAGAAAGCGTAGGAAGGTGACGGATGAAGGTGTGTGTATGTGACCGAGAGAGAGAGAGAAGAGCGCGTGTGTGGAATGGAGGGGTCACAGTTTTGGTGTTTGGTGCGCAGTCGTACCTCACGTTGGAACTAAGGGTCGTCAGTTTGTTTGTGGGAGGCTGATCATCTTGTGCACTTTTGTACTCTTGCTCAGTCATATCCTCTTTCTCTTAGAGCAATTAGTTTGGCGTGCTGCCCGCTCCAGTGGAGCTGCTCCTACGTACTTTCGACCAATGGGCCGTTTCCTGGATGGAGGGCTGCTGGCCAATAACCCAACGCTAGATGCCATGACCGAAATACACCAGTACAACAAAGCCCTGAAGGCACAGGTCTGATACATACATTTGGTCATAAGAGTTACCTGTAAGACTCCTTTTAAGCTAGAAATGTAATTGAATACAACATGTTTCATTGCAATATCACCAATATTACATACAATGGGTTTTACTTAGTATTCTTTAAAAAATCATACATCCTAAAAAGATCCAGTTGATTACTCCAAATGGGTTTTTTAAAATCAGATGTGACCCAAAGCCCAAAGTATACTTTGGTATTTCGCCAAGTTTGCCAACAGAAGAACACGTACCTCTGGACATTGTTGAAATGGCGGCCATCTTTTTCTCGCTCCATCAGGGCCGTGGATCAGAGGTGTGCAGGTTAGGTGTGGTGGTCTCTTTGGGCACCGGTAGACCTCCTCAGGTGACGGTGAACTCGGTGGACGTTTTCAGGCCTTCGAGTCCACTGGAGCTGGCCAAGACCTTTGCTGGTGTCAGAGGACTGGGCAAGATGCTGGTGGACTGTGTGAGTTTACATAGACAGACTACACAAACACCTTCTGTCACCTGTTTAGAAGTAGCATTGCATTAGGTACAAGTTGTAGGCCATTTTTTAATGTGCTGATTGGTTGTTGTACGGGTGTTTTTTTTTTTCATGTTTTTTATGTCAGTGTACAGACTCGGATGGCTGTGCAGTGGAGCGAGCACGAGCCTGGTGTGAAATGGCCGATATAAACTACCACCGGTCAGTCATGACCCTCATTCATAGCCTCATTTGAATGGTTATGTCTCTGCAGTCTTTCGGTTCTGTGAGCTAATAATGACATCCTCTCCCTTCTGTCTGCCTCTCATGTCTTGCATGTCTTTTTCTCCTTCCACTTCCTCCCTTCCTTCTCTCGTTTCACGTCAGGTTGAGTCCTCCGCTGTCTCAGGAGGTGATGCTGGATGAGATCAGTGACGCGGTGTTAGTTAACATGCTGTGGGAGACTCAGATGTACCTGTACGAGCACAGAGATGTCATACAGACGCTCAGCCAGCAGCTGCTGCAGCTCTGACAACAGCTGATCAACAGCGTTGGGCGGCTTGATATGCAGAAAGAAATCTATCTGTTTACATTGGTGTGCGTGTATGTTGTTCGGACGTGTTCGATTTATTTAAAGGCAGAATATTTATAAAAATGTATATTTAATTATAAAATGCTTTTCCCGTATGTTGTAAATGCCAAATTGGACCAAGGTTAATCTAGTATAACGACATACATGAAGGATTCAGAGTGTCCTTTTATAGGAACTACCACTACCCAATCCAATATTTGAACTGTGAGTTATTTTTATATCGCGTTACATTTAATGTATGCTAAATTGCTCAGTTAACATGTTTTATGTTTGACATTTGCATTGAGGTGAACTAAAAAGGAGGCAATGTTTTCAATCATTGTTTATCAATATATGCATTCATTATGTGACATTTATAGAGAAATTGACACTTTTGTTTCTAGATTTTTCTTCTGAGAGTCATGGGTCACCATATAGCCACTGTGATCAAATACAGAGTACTTCCTTGCATTTACTATTTGTTATGCATTTATCTATACACTTGGAAATGATCTTCATTGCGTTTCTGTGTCCTGTCTTTCATTTGTTATTTGCCTTGTTGTTTAGTTTTTTTGCACAATCTTTCATCTGTAACCTTTCATACTTGAATATTTTTAAGCTGCAACTGATCAATTCTCTGTCTTTAAAGTGTAGAAATTATGAACTGAACTATGATCATTTATAATACGTTTTTAACAACAAATATGCATCGAATATGCATAACTTGAAAACATCTTGTATTTCTCATTAGCCTTGTTGTATTTATGTTTGATTTTTCTACAAAATGATCTTTTATACTTAACACTGGACCTACAGATCTATTGTGCAGGGACCAAAATAAGCATTGATTCATTTTATACGTTTAACCTGCTGCTGTGGCACTGATTTGAAACCTTTTACTTGAGTGATATAAACTTGAAATAAAAAGCACAGATAATTATTCAAACTGGGATTAGGTTTGGTGTTTTCCATATGTGCAATAAAAATGGTTTAATGCAATGTGTTATGATTTCTTTGTACTTAATTAGCTAGCAATTTCAGAGTGAAAGTGTTTATATATGTATATATATATATATATATATATATATATATATATATATATATATATATATATACATATATTAGTGTGTATATTGTGATTCGCAGGGTTTATGATCAGCTAAAAAGTAATAAGTAATTATTTAATGTATTCATTATTTAATCATTAATCATTGTTTTCCAAATCAACTCCTTTATCTGTTACAATGAACTCCCTTTTGGCATTTATTTTGAGCTCATTAGCTAACCGTACTTTTATCACTAACTTGTATTTCTGATGCCCCAGCATTGATATTGACAGTATGATGGTGTTATTCAGAGCCTCATGGATCAGTTTAATCCTGGCTAGCAACAGCTGGTTACTTTAGGAAACGGCTACATCAAGGCTTTTCAAGGTGAGCCTGAAGTTTGTGCTTGTTTTCAAACGCAACAACCTTTCCTTTTGTTGCACTCAGTTTTTTTTTTTTTTTTTTTTTGGTATTAAAGTATCTAAGTTTTTTTTTGTTTAGAATTTTGTTCTTCATTTTGTTCATTTTGTTTTGTTAAAATGTGTTTGTGTTACTTTTTTTGTTTTTAATTTTCTTAGTTTTTTTTTTTTAATTGTGGGGTTATTTTGTGACAGTTTAGTTTTAGTTTTGTTTTTTTTTTTATTAATTTTATTTTTGTTTTGTTCTTCGTTGTTTTTTATTTGTATTTTTATTATTTCATTAGTTTTTTGTGTTAAATGTATTGGATTTTTTTATTTAGTTTTTAATTTTGATTTGTAAAAATGTATTCGCTTTTATGTTACTTTTTCTTTCTTTTTTTGTTCTTTGGGTTTTTTTCAGTTCGTTTTGTTTAAATCTGTGGATTTTTGTTTTGTAAAAATTTACGTTAATTTTTTTTATCACACTTTCTTTAGTTTTTCATGTTGTTCTTCATTTAGTTTTGTGAAAATTTGTGTTTTCACTTTGATAAAAATGGTTTTATTTTTATATATTTATTTGTTTTTTGCTCTTCATCGTGTCTTTGTGTTGTTAAAATTGTTTTGTCTACGTTTTTTTAGTTTCGTTTTTCTTTTGTTCATTTTTCGTTATTCTTTTTGCTAAAATTGTGTGTATATTATTATTGTTGTTTGTTTGTTTGTTTGTTTTTAACTTCAAAAGACATGAAATAAATGCTAAACATCAGCTTGGAAAACCATCAAACCATCCAAGGCAAGTTTTAGCTACTATTATCATTAGTAAATGCTGAAAAATGTCTAAATGTATATTATGTTTGTGTGTGTATGTGTGTGTGTGTGTGTCAAAGCTTTGGCTCTGACAAGCTAGGCCTACTTCAGCGCTCTTGCTAAGATGGGCGAGCATGCTCTCAACACATTATCACCCAGACCGCTTGTTAAGACTCAAATGTGTGTGATGTGTGTGTTTTTGCGTCTCTAAACCAATGCCAGTTGGGCAGATTGTGCAGCAAGATGTCCACCGAGTTTTGATCTATACTTTCTGGCTGTATCAGAGCTTGTTAGTACTTCAGACAATAGATGTTTCCTCAAACGGTGTCCAGTGGCAGATGCTTCCTCTCCTCTGTCACAAAACAAGATTTGGCTCAGCAAAACCCTCGGCTCACTGCCCATGTAATGAGTTTTCGTTCCAGTCATACGCACAGAGCGCTGTGGCAGTGATGAACAGCAGAACAAAGGTTTTAGAGGCTTAAACATGGAACAGCATGAATTAAACAAGTCTTTATCGCTTTAAAATTAATACAGGCATATAAACCTGCATGTGATGGGAAGAGACGTGTGTGTGTGTGTGTGTGTGTGTGTGTGTGTGTGTGTGTTAGAGATCAGGTGTCCATGTGAGCATTGAGACTTAAATTATTGATGCATGGTCTCATTCTTTCACCCCTTTAAATTCATTGATTCACCTCAGCACATTACACTCATGCACATAATGGTAATAAAAGACCAAAAAGGACCATGTTTTTTGGACGAGCTACAAGATAAATGTTGGGACTTTTCTTGTTAAAACTTCCAAAATGTCCATAATTAATCTAATTAGTTGTAATCAATTATAGATCTTTTTAATTATAATAAATCCTAACTATAACTGACAATTTTTTTTTAATTATAAGAATGATTAGTTAGTTCATTTACAAGAATCATTAGCAATTCAACTGAATCACTGTAATATTTAATATATTTCTTTAATAAAGGTATTAATAATGAAACTTCTGTCGTAATTTTCTAACCCCCATGTTGCTCCAAACCTGTATGTCTCTCTTTATTCTGAGGAAGACAAAAAAGATATCTTTCAGATATTGTTATTATTATTTTTTTTTTTATTATTATTTTTTTTTTGGACATACATTGAAAGTCAATGGGGTCCAAAAATGTCGTTTTGGACCCCGTTGATATTCATTGTATGGACAAAAACAAAACATTGTTCCAAGTATCTTATTATGATTGTGGCAAAGTAGGTAATCTCCCTCCCCTGGTACTTAGAAACGGCCTATCAGGGCTCAGTCATTGCTTTATAAGGGCTGTGATTAGGCTACCTGGGATGCGTCATTGTTGGCCCCGCCCATCCGGTACGTGTGCGCTTCCGCCTAACAAAGGTATGTTTGTAGCTGGTCTGGCTAATGCTGCAATGAGCTCTTGGACATCGGCTAACTATATTAATTTATTGTAGCTGGAGTCGCCTTTTTGCAGCTTGAATAGCCCATTATTCCTGGCTTCGCTGTGGTTTTCAGGCTGTTCTTGCCACTTGGTTAGACTGATTTCATTCAAGTAATCTTCTGAGACTTGTGCTGTGAGCAACTGTATGAGGTGTGTGTAACGCTGTAGTCAATACCTGGTATGTATAGATACACATGTATATGCATTTCTTTTTAATGGACACTTGTGTTTTAAATTTAACTAATGGGTTGTTTTTAGTAGGACAAAGTTTTGGGAACGTCCGCCTGTTTTCGGGTGGGGAAGATCGCCTCCTGCATAATAGCAGATTAAAGACGGCGTTGCTGTTTTGCTGTTTTGCTGTTTTGCTGTTTTGCTGTTTAATTAAGTTTTGTTGTGCTCGTATCATTGTATGGTTTTTGGTTATTGTTTGTTTTCGTTACAATTGATTTTTGTTTGATTTTGTAGTGATTTGTTAAAACTTTTGCTTTAAATATATATTTCTTTCCTTTTCATTTTAGTTTTCTTTAAGTGACCATTGTTCATTTTTTTTTACATTTTGTTGTGTGTTTTGGTAATTGTTTCAGTCAATCAGGCTTTAGATTAATTTCGTTTTGTACATTTGAGTAAATTGTGTTCTTTGTGTTTTAGGCCCCTGAGTCGGGTGGCTAGCTGTCCTAGTATCCTGGTGGTGGTGGTGTTTGGAGCACGGAGTGTGGATTGTCGTTTGTAGTCACTCACCTCACTCTGTGTGTGTGTGTGTGTGTGTGTGTGTGTGTGTGTGTGTGCTTTTACGAATAGCCACTTTTGCAGCTAGCCTACCCTGCTAGGGGTAAGCTTTCGTAAAACTGATTAATGTATGCCTGGTCGATTCATATCTTTGCCTGATCTTTTAAAAGGTGTATTTTCTACTTTGTGAATTTAATAAATATTTGTATACGCTAGTGCCTCTGTCTCTGCCTCCTATGGTAACGAACCTGTGTGTCTAAATTCCATCAAGTATTTAGTTCCCCTCACTTTAGAGGGGTGGCGTAGTCGGTAGTTATATCATAATTAATTAACTTCAAGTTGCCACGCCACATTCTGGCGTAGTCGGCAGGGTACCGTGTTTGGCGGAGACACTGGTATTAGTGGTTGTGTTTTTTTTGTTTTTTCTTTTATTTTTCTGTTGCAGTGAGATTGGTAAGGAGTAGCAGCAAAACAGCAGCGTACGTCTGGTGGATTCTGATTCTTTGAGTCTACTCCCTCTTGTTGGTAAGTGTTACGGCCGTCAAAATTATGGAAGAAGAGTTACAGGAACTGAGGGAAGTAGTAGCTCAGTTGCGGGCAGAAAATGAGAGGTTGCGTCAAGACCACTTTCTTGCGCTTCCTGGCCCTAGTGATGCACCTTCTATTGTTCCTGGTCCTTCTGTTGCTGCCCCCCCTCAGCCAAGTAGTGCACAGGCAGTCCTGCCAGAACGATTCGTTTTTGTACCTCGAGACAGGAAATGTCAAAAATTCAATGGCAGGGTTGGTCTGAGCATTGATGAGTGGGTTGAAGAGGCCAAAGCTTGTATGCAGGCTCGTCACCTGTCTGTTTCTGATCAAGCTTTCTTCTTGTTTGACCACTTGGAGGGGGAGGCAAGGGAAGAGATTAGGTACCGTTCGGAGATTGAGCGAAATGATCCAGATAAAATTATTTTGGTGTTACGGGAATTATATGGTTGCTCACAGTCATATGTCTCATTACAGGAGGCATTTTTTTCTAGAAAGCAGCAGGAGGGTGAATCATTGTTGGAGTTTTCCCTAGCTTTGATGGGTCTCCTAGAACGTGTGACGCAGCGATCGCCGTATGTTATGCCAAATTCACAAGTTTTGCTACGCGATCAGTTCATTGAACATGTTTGTGACGTGGCCCTTCGCCGAGAATTAAAACCGTTAATACGTCGTCAGCCAATGTTAACATTGTTGGAAGTTCGAAGCGAAGCTCTTAGATGGGAAAGGGAGGGAATGTTGGGGAGTACGAGAGGACGAAGCAATTCCGTTCCATCCGCCTATGGGATTCAGTATGGTGTACAAGGTGAGTCACGGGTGGGTAGATTTCCTCAGCGCTCTGAACTAGGTGAACTGAGGGAAATGCTGAGATCACAGCAAGAGCAATTAAATAAGCTAACTCAAAATTTTTCTCGCTTGCAGGCCCCTCAGTCACGTAGTCAGCCTCCTCACCGCGGCCCCATTATATGTAGGAGGTGCCAACGACTTGGCCACTTTGCTAGAGAGTGCGATGGGGAGCGTGTTCCCCCTCGTCCGCAACCCCCTTTGCCCACTGCGTCGTCATCTGAGGGTAGACAGCCTGGTCCATCTGCGTTGTCGGGAAACTAGTCCCCACCGTGTCGCCGAGCCAAGGCGCGGTTGGGGAATTGACCGGCTCTAGTGTTTCAAGTATGTCTCATTTAATGTCTTCATGCCCGCACCTTGCTATTCGAATGGGTGGGGTCCAAATTTCATGTTTGGTCGATACTGGCTCCATGGTGTCCACAATAACGCAAAGTTGGTTTCGTAAATATTTTGAACCATGGGGTCCGGATCGACTTAAGTCGTGCCAGTGGCTACAACTTCGGGCTGCAAACGGTCTTTCGATTCCATATATTGGCTACATGGAACTGGATGTCGAATTGTGTGGGCAAGTGATTTCGGAGTGTGGAGTGCTTGTTGTCCGGGATCCTCCTGGTGGGATTTGTGACCAAGTCCCAGGGGTACTCGGGATGAATGTCCTGAGCCGTTGTTACCAGGAGTTATTTGGACAACATGGCCCTGCTCTTTTCGAGTCTGCTGTAACCGTTGAGGCCCCTAGCTTTGTCATGCAGGCACTTCAATATTGTCACCGTTTGGAAGACCAGGGTTCAGCAAGGCACCCTGGTCCGGTTAGGTTACGGGGTCGTGAGTCATGTCGCATCCCAGGTGGCACGATGAAGTTTGTAGCAGCGACTTGTTCTGAACAATATGCAGCGGGGTTAGTACTGTTTGAGCCCCCAGAGTCTGGGTTGCCCGCGGGTTTGTTGGCTTCTCCAGCGCTGGTACAGGTCATAAGAGGCACTGCCTACTTGCCTATGGTAAATGTGGGAACTGCGGATGTTATGCTGCATTCTAAAACCGTTTTGGGAGTGCTAAATAGTGTTTGTATGGTAAGTCTGCCTGCTGGGGTAACTGAAGTGAAATCTGTTGTAGCCACCGTAGGTTCCCAAGCCTTAGCTGCGACTGCCACTGTACAGGAACAGATTGAAACAGTTGATTTGTCTGTTTTGCCAGAAGTAGAACAGGGCCAGGTCAGGGCTCTTTTATATAAGTTCCAGTCAGTATTCTCATGCCATGATGGTGATGTAGGATGTACCAACTTGATTTCTCATGACATTCCCTTGCTGGATTCTGTCCCTGTTAGGCAGCGGTACCGGCGTATTCCACCTTCGGAATATGAGGTGGTGAAGTCCCACATTAACCAGTTGTTGGAGGCCAGCATTATTAGGGAGAGCTGTAGCCCCTACGCTTCTCCAATTGTTCTTGTCAAAAAGAAAGACGGTACTTTGCGCATGTGCGTTGACTACCGTCAGCTCAATGCGAAAACAAGAAAAGATGCCTTCCCGCTCCCGCGCATTGAGGAATCATTGGACTCTCTGACAGGGGCCTGTTGGTTTTCCACTATGGATTTGGCTAGTGGGTACAACCAGGTCCCTGTCACTGACCAAGATAGACCCAAGACTGCTTTTTGCACCCCTTTCGGGTTGTTTGAATGGAATCGGATGCCCTTTGGGCTTTGTAATGCCCCAAGTACCTTCCAGCGCCTAATGGAACGGGTGTTTGGCGATCAGCAGTGCAGTTCCTTACTACTGTATCTGGATGACATCATAGTGTTTTCTTCCTCAGTGTCTTAGCACCTAGAGCGGCTAGAAGTTGTCTTGAGTCGTCTGGAGCGGGAGGGGCTAAAGGCCAAATTGAGTAAATGTGCATTTTTTCAACGGGAAGTCAGATATTTGGGACATGTCATTTCGGCGCAGGGAGTGTCTACTGACCCTCGGAAAATTGAGGCTGTAGCTAAATGGCCATGCCCCACCAGTGTGTCAGAATTGCGTTCATTCTTGGGTTTTAGTAGTTATTACCGCCGCTTTGTGGAAGGGTTCGCAAAATTGGCGGCCCCGCTGCATAAGTTGGTGGCCGAATGGACTGCCGGTAAGTCCAGGACTCGAAGGAGTCATGGTTTTTCTGATGCCTGGACTGAACAGTGCCAGCTGAGCTTTGCTGAGTTGAAGGGCAGACTTTCTACTGCTCCAGTGCTTGCTTACGCTGATTTTTCCCAGCCTTTCATCTTAGAGGTAGATGCTAGTTATGGGGGATTGGGGGCGGTTCTATCTCAGGAGCAAGGGGGTAGGGTACGTCCAATCGCGTATGCTAGCCGCGGTCTACGGCCCACTGAGCGCAATATGTCCAACTATAGCTCCATGAAGTTGGAGTTTTTGGCGCTCAAGTGGGCCATGACCGAGAAGTTTAGGGAATATCTTTTAGGGCATAAGTGTATTGTCTTTACAGACAATAATCCCCTCAGTCATTTGACCACCGCTAAGCTTGGGGCTACCGAGCAACGTTGGGCTTCCGAGCTCGCCGTTTTTGATTTTGACCTCAGGTATCGGTCAGGTAGAAGTAACAAGAACGCCGATGCATTGTCGAGACAGAACACCCCTGCCCCATTGGAAGTAAGAGAATGGCTGCCTGGGACTGAGGTTCCAGCTGGTGTGGGGCAAGTACTGGTGGCAGAGAAAGCGGCACCGGTGACCCAGTCTGTGGTTTTGGCCTTGCCTAGTTTTGCAGGTGATCTGAGGGTTTTGCAGGAGGCGGATCCGGTTATAGGGGAGATTTTGCCTTTTTGGAAGCAGGGGATACGGCCAACATTGAAGGAGCGTAAACTGCTATCTAAGCCTGGCTTAGTCCTACTGCGTCAGTGGGATCGGTTGTTGGAAAGGCAAGGAATTTTACATCGACGTATTTTCCGTCCGGATGGTGGTGAGGAGATTTTTCAGCTAGTCCTCCCATCTGTCTTGCGGGGAGAGGTTCTGACTCAAATGCATCAAGGTCATGGGCACCAAGGTGTCGACCGTACCACCGAATTGGTGCAGCAACGTTGTTATTGGCCAGGCCTGACATCAGATGTAGTTCAGTGGTGTCGAGACTGTGAAAGATGTCAGGCTGCCAAAGATTCACAACCTGTTGCTCAGAGCTTTATGGGCCATTTGTTGGCATCTAGACCGAATGAAATCTTGGCAATTGATTTTACTCTGTTGGAGCCTTCCCGTTTGGGGCTGGAGAATGTCTTGGTGATGACTGATGTCTTCACCAAGTATACGTTGGCAGTCCCCACCCGGGACCAACGGGCAGAAACGGTGGCCCAGGTCTTAGTGACCGAGTGGTTCTTCAAGTTTGGCGTCCCTGTTCGTATTCATTCCGATCAAGGTCGGAATTTTGAGTCTTCCCTCATCCAACAACTGTGTAGCCTTTATCAGATTGAAAAGTCCCATACGACCCCTTATCATCCGGCCGGTAACGGGCAATGCGAGCGCTTTAATAGAACCTTGCACGGTCTTTTGCGCACTTTGCCCAATCCCAGAAAGGTGGACTGGCCCTCTGCGTTGCCTCAGTTACTCTTTTGTTACAACACCACTCCTCATCAATCCACTGGTGAGTCTCCTTATTTTTTAATGTTTGGCCAAGAGCCTCGGCTCCCTGTTGATGTCTTATTGGGTAGGGGCCAGGAGAGGGGGTCTAGTGGTGTGAATGACTGGGTTTTGGAGCATCAAACTCGATTGCAGGTGGCGTTTGAAGGAGCTAGACAACACTTAAAGGCAGCTGCAAATCGTCGTAAGGAAAGGCATGACTTGCATGTTCGGGATGTACCACTGAGAGAAGGGCAGCTGGTCTACCTCCGTAATTATGGCGTGAGAGGCCGCCGTAAGATCCAGGATATCTGGAGCCCGGTGGTATATCAGGTTGTGAGAGCACCTGAAACAGGAGGTTCCGTTTATACCATAGCACCTGTGGATGATTCGAGTAGGGTAAAGCATGTCCACCGTTCCTTGTTAAAAATTAGGATTCAAAAAGATTCTCCTATTTCTGGCGTTTCAGAAATACCAGAGGTAGTTGAGGCACCACCATTGGAGGAGTCCTCATCGTTGGACGAAATGGATTTGTGGGCCTTGGTCCCTAAAACTCCCCAAGTAGGGGGTAGGCCAGTAATGCAGGACCTGGTGTCGTCGGGTCCCTCTGCAATGCAGAGAATAGCAGAGTCTACTGAACCAATTCTCTTGGGGGCCGCTGGACAATCTGGTGTAAAGCCGGCGACCTCATTGGTTGTAGAGCCCCTGCCAGCAGATGAGCCTAATCCTGGTGCCGGTCCTGTGCGACGTACAGGGAGGGCTAACGCTGGGCAGCATCCTAACCGTTACCATCTCCCACGGGCAGTAGGTGAAGTAGTACAGCCAAGGGCTACTGTATCCAATTCTGTTTCTGCCCTGTTTAGACCTTGGAATTGAGTAGTATGGTCAGTGGTTAGAGTTGTTTTATCGTCGGGGCGACGATAAAATGGCTGGGGCAGATTGTGGCAAAGTAGGTAATCTCCCTCCCCTGGTACTTAGAAACGGCCTATCAGGGCTCAGTCATTGCTTTATAAGGGCTGTGATTAGGCTACCTGGGATGCGTCATTGTTGGCCCCGCCCATCCGGTACGTGTGCGCTTCCGCCTAACAAAGGTATGTTTGTAGCTGGTCTGGCTAATGCTGCAATGAGCTCTTGGACATCGGCTAACTATATTAATTTATTGTAGCTGGAGTCGCCTTTTTGCAGCTTGAATAGCCCATTATTCCTGGCTTCGCTGTGGTTTTCAGGCTGTTCTTGCCACTTGGTTAGACTGATTTCATTCAAGTAATCTTCTGAGACTTGTGCTGTGAGCAACTGTATGAGGTGTGTGTAACGCTGTAGTCAATACCTGGTATGTATAGATACACATGTATATGCATTTCTTTTTAATGGACACTTGTGTTTTAAATTTAACTAATGGGTTGTTTTTAGTAGGACAAAGTTTTGGGAACGTCCGCCTGTTTTCGGGTGGGGAAGATCGCCTCCTGCATAATAGCAGATTAAAGACGGCGTTGCTGTTTTGCTGTTTTGCTGTTTTGCTGTTTTGCTGTTTTGCTGTTTTGCTGTTTTGCTGTTTTGCTGTTTTGCTGTTTTGCTGTTTTGCTGTTTTGCTGTTTTGCTGTTTTGCTGTTTTGCTGTTTTGCTGTTTAATTAAGTTTTGTTGTGCTCGTATCATTGTATGGTTTTTGGTTATTGTTTGTTTTCGTTACAATTGATTTTTGTTTGATTTTGTAGTGATTTGTTAAAACTTTTGCTTTAAATATATATTTCTTTCCTTTTCATTTTAGTTTTCTTTAAGTGACCATTGTTCATTTTTTTTTACATTTTGTTGTGTGTTTTGGTAATTGTTTCAGTCAATCAGGCTTTAGATTAATTTCGTTTTGTACATTTGAGTAAATTGTGTTCTTTGTGTTTTAGGCCCCTGAGTCGGGTGGCTAGCTGTCCTAGTATCCTGGTGGTGGTGGTGTTTGGAGCACGGAGTGTGGATTGTCGTTTGTAGTCACTCACCTCACTCTGTGTGTGTGTGTGTGTGTGTGTGTGTGTGTGTGCTTTTACGAATAGCCACTTTTGCAGCTAGCCTACCCTGCTAGGGGTAAGCTTTCGTAAAACTGATTAATGTATGCCTGGTCGATTCATATCTTTGCCTGATCTTTTAAAAGGTGTATTTTCTACTTTGTGAATTTAATAAATATTTGTATACGCTAGTGCCTCTGTCTCTGCCTCCTATGGTAACGAACCTGTGTGTCTAAATTCCATCAAGTATTTAGTTCCCCTCACTTTAGAGGGGTGGCGTAGTCGGTAGTTATATCATAATTAATTAACTTCAAGTTGCCACGCCACAATGTGTTTCACAGCAGAAAGAAAGCCATTTAGGTTTGGGACGAGAAGGTGAGCGAGTGATGACAGACTTTACATTTTTGGTGAACTATCGCTTTAATGCTACGTAGATGATCAACAGATTCAGTTGCTTATAGTTTGTTACGGTTCGACTGCATTAAATGACACAACCGACTGAACAATCACAAAAGCTGGTAATCGATCCCCATTATATTATCATGTTTATAAAAACCCACTCTTCCATTTCTGCACTTATTAAATATGTATTCACGATCCGTTATTAATTGAATGTAGATTATTTGTCTGTCTGCCAGGTGACGTGTTGAGTCAGATATCAGAGACCCAGCGCAAACGGCTGAAGTGGATCGTGTAGTAAGTTAATCGTTAGTTTTTTTTATTTTTTTCCAAGTCTTTCTGTCTAATTTGGATTCATAAACTGGATTCTTTGCTGGTCTTGTTCTAGCTCCGCTGGTTCCACGTGGAGGTTCTGCAGGCTATGGACAAGAATGTGAAGCTGGATGAGGAATATATCGAAGTGAGTCTGGAACCATGGTGTGTGTGTATGTATGTATATGTGTATGAGCTGATATATTGTGTGTTTATGTGTAGGGCAGCCGTAGGGTGTATGAATTAGAGGTCAAAAGTCAGGCTGCAGCACTGGAGCGACAGCTGAGACGTGGTGCATTCAGAGACTCGCTGGTAAGTTTATGTATTCATACAGTACATTTTGGTTTGTAGACAAGTCACACGTTATCGGTCTTATGTTCCCTTTGTCTTCAAAGTTTTCGCCAAGTATTGCACTCAGCAGTGATCGAATGTCATCAGATGTGTTTGCACTGACAGAGATTTTGTTTTAAAATGCATAACGTTTGCTGAGGTTACACCTGTCATTAGGCTTGTTCGACTTCATGCAGTTTTGCGCAAACCGATCGTCGGCTGACTTGAAGCAGTGCATGCCGGTTAGAAATTTTGTCCGACTTGATACAGCGCTGACGCCACGTGACTGTGACGTGTGCCGTCAAAGTACCACGAGAGCGATTCGAGAGTAGCCGGAGAACTCAGCCAGCGCAGCTTCTGAAGAGCGGCTGCACAGGTTCTGATGACGACACAACTGATCCACGATTGGCTGGATTCACTGATGACACAGATGACGTGCGTTTCAAGTTTATTGCGAGTCGGCTTCAGTTTCAGAAATTCTCATATGGACTTTTAAAACAGTTCAATACGTTTTTATGTCGTCTTCATCTTATAAATCATATTTATTAAATATTGTTTTACTGTATTTACTTTATTGTTAATATAAAGTTTGTGTATGTTTATTTTGCATGACTTTCTTTTTTATACAGACCTTTTACAGTATTCAGCAGCATAACCTATTCAAATTTTTAAGAACTAAAATGTTAAATCTAAAAAGCATACAATCTAATGTGGTCATAAATGTACGCTCCTATACAAATGATACATAATACATTATGTTCCTCCATTTGTTTGGTTTCTTCATATTCTCTAGTTTATTTTGCTGTGTTTATACTTCACCTGCATGTGGTTAGCAAACTGCTAACAACTTGCTGTAACTTCAACTTAACAACTTGACAACATTCTGTTCACTTTCAAATAGTTGGTCTAAATCACAATATAAATCCAACAGAATTGTGTTTTTCTGTATATGAAAATCAGTGGTGTTATGTTTAAAATGTTAAAAAGCTCAGCAGGAGGGAACTGTAAATCTTGTTGCTGAAACCTTCTTAAAAAAACACATACCCACCAGGGAATTTTTTATAGGTTACTTTTATCATTTTGTATGAGCAGAAACACCCATGTCATACTGATAAAGTATATATCCAATATGGTATCTTGTTTTGGAAGGCACCCTTCCAAAACACCACTTTTTATTTTTATTTTTATTTTTCCAAAACACCACTTATACACACATTTAAACGCGATCAAGTAAGCAATCGCCACGTGATCTGCCATGACTGACGTAATTGCAGCAAACTACGGGAGCCACAACGTGTCCGGCTTCATATCTCCGTTTGCAGCTCCTCCCCACCTGCACGCGGCTACTCTCGCCGATCGGTAGCATCCAGCCGCAGTCGATGTCAAACACACCTATTTGCACTACTCCAGCGTTTTCGACACTTAAAAAAATGCTGCAGACCTCGTTTTAGATTGAAAACTCAGTGTAAACAGACCAAAACAGAGACTTTATGAAAACGATGGAGTGGCTGCCATTTAAACAGCTTTAAAAAGGCAGTGAACGGGCATTGAGTTTCCAAAGGAAAATAAAGTGCATACATCCATCCGGGGTCTAATACACCTACGTCCTACGTCATCCGCTGGAATGCTACTCTCCCGTGAGTGCGCATACAACAGCTAGCAGAAGCTAGAGATTATGGTTTATTAAGTTTTAAATATGCATATTTTGTGTACACAAATGCATTGTTTCACTCTAGAAGACCATTATTAATCCATGTGGAGCACTTTTTATCATGAATGCATGCACTTTTTTGCGCTTCAAAATATCAACCCCCATTCACTGCCATTATGAAGAAAAAACAAATAACACAGTCTGATGTTAGCATGTTGCTAAGCTAACAACCAATGTTCTAACAAACTCTAAGGTAGGGTGACCATATGAGCCAATTTCCCAGGACGCGTCCTTGCCAGGATTTCCATATTGCCTAAAACATCCAAAGTAGTTTGACCAATAACATGCAGGTATGTTACATAATCAACCAATCGTGGCGAGTGATAAGGTGAGATCTACAGAGAACAATCAAAGCAATGCAAATTCACGTACATGTTAGGTGTTTGTTCGTTCGTTACACATTCTCAGTGGTTAAGTGCCCAAGCAGCATGGCTCAGGAAAAGTTGCACCGTGTATCATCATCCTAAGAAACTCCGTTCAGTCCAGTAGCCATTTGTTGCTAAGATAACATGTCATTAATCTAATTCAGCTCAGTAATCAAAAAAAAAATGTTTTGTGGAAGTGCAATTGTTTCTTTACATTATTTTTTTTTATTATTGACATTTATGTCGCAAATCAGTAGTAGAAATGCAGCTAGTGACAAATGACAACATGAGGCAAGAACTACCTTTGGCAATATAACACACTTGAGTTCAACTTTTTACGCAATGTGGCAACTGCCACTGTGAATGACGACATTGACGCTCACTAGGTTTTGGATCAGAGCCTGTGTCTCAGTGTATGTGTCTGTGTGTATGCAGGAGGGCAGTGAGTACATGCAGTACCTGAGGCAGAGCCAGCATGAAATTCTCAAAGAGGAAGAGAGGAGATATCGTTTCCTTGCTGAAAAACATTGTGGACTTACACAGTCACTTCTATACCTTATCATCAAGGTACAGCTGCTTTCCACTAGAGTTCATTAGCTATGTGAACTCAGTCGCATGGATCCTCTTTCCAGTTCCATCCAAACCTTATCAGCCCACTGCACAACCATCTTTCCGTGTGTTGACAGACGGGAGTATCTCTCCAGCAGAGAGCGGATGGTTGGAAAGAAAAAGTCAGTGAGAGCAGAAGGTCCAGACATCGAACACCCACTCCATCAGATCAAGAAGCTCAGGTGACACTGGAATGATGGGAATGAAGAGTAACTGCTCATCTATCCATATTCCCCCACTTTCCGTGCTGTTTTATGCTAACTGGCGAGCCCAGACATTTCCGCACATAATGGAACAGATGGATGGCTTTGTGTGGCATACAAGGTCCAAAATTAACTTTTTGTCACATCTGTTAGTTGTGGGTGAATTTACAAGTCATGAAATTGTTTTTTTTTTTTGGCATAATTTAAAGTCGTGAAATGTCATTTGCAATACACAACTTGTTTTTGGTGGAGGTGGAGCGCTTTTCTACATATTAGCAGGAGATTGCAAGGAGTCGTAAAAAATTCCAGTGTTTTTTAGAAGCCTGTTAAGACTAAGATTTAACAAACTCTAACAATCTCAGTTTTTCTAATAGAATCTGATGTTAGCATATTGCTAAGCTAAAATCGCCATACTTACCCAGTAACAAACTCTAAAAACTTGATTCTTGAAACTTGAAGCTGATTCTAGAGACTTATATTAGCAGGTTGCTAGGTTAACGTCAGTACTTTAACAATCTCTGATTCTGAAAGTCTGACTTTAGCAAGTTGTTAAGCTTACGTCAACAGACTCAATCAAACGCAATTTCAACTGATTCAGATAGATTCAGATGTTACCATGTTGCTAAGATAACATAATAATTTAAACATTAATTATATCAGCTGATTTTAAAGGTGGCATAAAATGCATTGATACAATATTTTAAATATTGTCCCCAGAGTGTATGCAAAAATGTATCAATGTATGTATCAATTTTTATTGTTTCTTGAAATTACTCCTTTTAGGGTCTGAGACAAAACTCTCTGTTTACATGTATGAACCCTTTAAATGAAAATGAGCTGGTGCTCCCGCCACCCTCCCGCCAATTTTCCTGCAGAATTGGGCTACTTTAACACAGTTGGAGGGCGAAAACCCTGCTCCCTTCTCAGAAAAATGCGAAGCTTCAAGAGTTCATGCTCTAGGGCATACCGGTGTTACTGTGACTGTGTTACTGACCTCACACATTGCTTCCAAACACTATTTTTAACTACCACTTTCCTATTCATGATCATTCTAGTAGCACATGAATGTAGCATTAGTGAAAACATGTGTTGACAATGGTAGCTTTAGCAACATTAGCCTTACAGAGAGCAAAAATCAAGTTGCACTTGAAATCTGAATACTTCAACAAACTCTAATAATTTAAACTGATTTTAAAAGTGTGATGAGGATCCCATAGTCAGAACTTTACATTTACTCTGCAAAATAAACGTTTATTTGTATTTTACTCTTTTGTGTGTCTTTCTTGATGTTTTCTTGCTCTCTGGGTTCTCTGCTGCAGACTGGAGACAGAGAAATGGATCATGAGCCGCTGGGCAGAGTGCCCTTTAGAGGTCTGGAGACTCAAGTCCTAACTTTGATTCTATATAAGTTCACAACTAAGTCAATGTGTAATTTACCCTACTGTTTTGATAAGATGGACTTCTCTGTTTAAACTTCTTCGCAGCCCCGTCTCCTCTCCCAAGTCGCAATGGTTGGCTGTATGGATGCCATGAGTCAAGTGTCTACTGTCTGTACCATGGCTAAAGGTACAGTTACACTTACCATTGCTTTACTGTTGTATTTTTAGTCGAGGCTTGTTTCCTGCTGCCTGTGTGGCACCCACTGAAGACTTTCTACCTTTGGACTTAAGGGAAAGTTGAGTATATGATGTTGAATGATGTTCTTGATGTTTTCGTAGCACGTCGCACTGAAGCCACAGCATGAACAACCTCCTGGAGCCAACCAGCCAATCATAATGTTCAGAAACCCAGGGCTACAGTGAAATTCTGTCCCCAGTGGTATCTATGCGTCGTGCATCAGCTGATCTTCACCCAATCTCTCCCCTCCCTGAAAAGAACTATGAGGTCAAGACCAGCCAAAAAACCTATCATGAGATGCCACCCCCAGCTGCACCGCTTCGCCGAGGATCAGCTGATATTCGACCAATATCTCCCCTCCCGGACAGGAGGGCGGTGTCTCATTTTGAGAGCAAAGAAGAGCACAAAATTATAATGGACTCCCACCTCCAGTTCTGTCCCTAATAAACTCTCCTTTGCCTGAGTGAAAGACAGAATCAAACTCTGAGGTAAATGTTGAATCCACACTGTATTTACATCAGAGACTCTATGAGATTTCTTTTCATTGTAAGGCCAAAATTCACACTGCTGTAAAACGAGTTTAAAACTAGCTGCTTTGCTTGGTTCATTTTATGTTAGAAAATAGTTTAACTAATAGTTCTCATGACAGAAAACATAGGAACTTCTTTTTAAAAAAGGCATCAGAAACCAAACTATGGAAGCCAGTTTCAACCACTAAAATAAACCAATAAACCAACCAATAAAAACTTAGTTAGTTGCGACTTATCTCCCAATTCTGACTTCTTTGCATCTTGCAAAAAACTGAGTTTGCATCTTGCGATTGTGATTTTTTTCAGAATTTTGTGATATAAACTTGCAGAATTGTAAACTATGCACTTGCAGTTGCGAGAAAAAAAGTGTATATATTGCAATTATGAAAATATTTTTCGCAATTACAAGTTATATCCCACAGGTTTGGGAGTGTATATTACGCAATTTGGAGTGTATATTACGCAATTCTGAAGAAAAAAAGTCTGAACTGTGAAATAAAAAGTCGCAATTACCTTGTTTTATTTTTGGTGTTTTGTTCAGATTAGGGTTCTTGTTGAGGCTTCATCTTAGTTGAGGCTATTAATGAAGTCTTAGATGTATTTTTTTGTGAATCTGAATGTTATCATAAAACCTGCTCAATGTTCGCAGAGGCCAACTACTCATGGACAAGCACCAGAGCATCCGCTTTTCCCCAGGTATTACACACCTGGAGTCTTGGGAGTTTTCATTTTCAACAGAAAACTAGATCTGTCTAAACGACTGTTTATTGATTAATTGCAGTAAAATCATTGGAATGTGGGGCAAGATGTGCTTAATTGTCTGTTTTCTTTCTGTTTTCTAGAGGATCAAATCCTTTTGCCACCGTGAAGCTCCGTCCCACAGTAATCCAAAGACAGATCATCACGAATCACTGACAGTAACTACCACAAAACAAAAAAAACCATCACCTACACACTGACTGGTTCAGAGTCTACTAAATGTCAAACTCAATTTTTAAATAAGAATGAAAACTTGATTTAAATGCATTTTTTAAACAAAATTTAGTATTTAATTTGAATGGCTTTGTCCAGCTGTAAAGTGTCACTCCCTCAGTGCATTATTTACATTTTCTTTCAGCTGAATTTAGTGACCTAAATAATTTGAAGAGGTTATACAATGAGAAATGAAATTAAACATACTACAAAAGCATCCTCCAAAAAGGTCAAAAGTTACAGAACAGTTTTATGATATCAGATTGATGACAACCCATGAGTTTCTACATTTATACATCAACAATTGTGGAGAGGTTTAAAGTATGCATAAAAACTAAAAACTAAATTTGACTTGTGTTGATTTATAGTGTTAAGTCTGATTATTATTTGTTTCTATATATTCGTGTCTGAATGTAGTGTATTTGATAGATAAAATATTTACAAGTTTTTGTGAGCATTTTTTAAAATATGTTTTGCATAAATCCCCTAAAGCTATCGGTGCACTTATGAAATCAATTTAATTGTAAGCCCCAGTGGGAAAAGCTTTTTAATTGTTATTATTATTAAATTTTTTAATACTACAAGAACAGGATACTAACACACTGCACTGATGAGTCAATGAAATAAATGAAAACTGCTGTTGTTTTTCTCAACGCATGGCTTTATTTTATCTCTCTGAAATATTTTTTTCTCTCATTTTGTCTCATCCTTCTCTTCATGTATTCACCGAGTTCTGTGGCTCTGTCACAAGAGAGGAGCGAAAAAGGGAAAGGGATGACAGATGGCGCGCGATAAGAAGAAGAAAAGAGCATTTTGAGGCATAAACAGAGAAACGTGCCAAAATAAACAAAAAAAGAAGAGATGGGAGGTTAAAGCAGTACAGAAATCTCCAGGTTTCTATGACAGACATGGTTAACTAACTAAAATATACAGAGTTTGTATGTAAAAAAAAAAAAAAAAAGAAAAGAAATGGTAAATAAATAAATGTGGTAAAAGAGGCGGTTCTGCTCCTGGCTCGTGGCAGGATGTGTAGAGACGTACACTATGATTGGCTGTAGGTATTCACAGGAGAGTAGTGGTGTAAAGGGTTGCCAAATATTATGCATTTACTCGTGCACCAAAGCTTCAAATTCTGAAAGAAAATTGGAGGTGATTGTAGATTAAATCATATATTTCGTCACTTAAGAAACATTTCTTGATTTTTAGAACAAACATGGGGCAGAGTGTATTATAATTTAAAGAGGCACCGCTCCTTTAAGAGCACTAGATGTCTCACCATCTATGCCAATTTTCCCATCTCCATCCTTGTCGGCAGCAGCAAGGAATGCTTTGGTCTCCTTATCGCTGAGATCTCTGCCATCTGCAGAGAAGCCCTTCAGCACAAACCTGTCCAAGAGAAGGGATAAACCATCAATCTGGCAACCCAGGTCACAGCTTTGGCACAACAGTCAAGTGACTAAATATGATATTAAAATCCAAAAACCTTTCTAGTGTGCGAGTTGATCCCCACAACAATAACAAAATAATTGTTTCGACATACTTTGGAGGTGGTAGAAGTGAAAACTAAGATTCTGTAATCATTCCAAACCTGTACGAGTTTCTTTCTTCTGTTGAACACGCACAAAAAATATATTTCTAAAATTGTTGGTAACCAAACAGTTGACTGAAACCATTTGCTTCCAAAGTGTGGTGGGTGAATACTTTGGACCATCAACTGTTTGTTAAGATTTTTCAAAGTATCTTTGTTTGTGTAACACAGAAGAAAGAGACTTACACATGTTTGGAACAAATTGTGGGTGAGTTAATAATGATAATCGTTTACTTAAATATCTCAACTAATTTAAATTACAAAATTGGTCTCCCCAATGGCTCTCTGTGGAAGTCTTGTCTTTTTCTGAATCTGGCAACCCCGTACTTCCCTGCTGTTGGCCAATGATGGACAGTCATATATTAATAATGAATAATAGTGGGCAATGATGCTGCCAGAGGAGATATATAGAGCCAATCAATGCAAACAAGAATGTAAAACCATGCAGCCACTGATAAAGCGTCTCTCACTTTAGCTCCTCCTCCTCGATGAAGCCGCTGGCATCCACATCCAGAGCTTGGAAGACCAACTTCACATTTTCAGCAGACAGAGCCTTCAGTCCCACCACGTCAAAGAACTTCTTGTGGTCGAAGCTGTCCACAGCTGTTTATGAGAAAGACACTTCAGTGATGACATTGCACTGCAGACCACAAAATAACTATAGCGACTCGTTCCTCAGTTCATAAAAACTATCCAAATTAAGGGGCGGTAACATTAGACTTAGAACGTGCTACATATTTTCGAATGCTGCTCAGGCACCAAGGTTTCACCTCAGTTGTCACAACATTCCTGCTGAAAAAACAGCATATGCTGGTTAGGTATGTTTTGACACTGGGATGATGGTTTATGCTGGCCCTTTGCTGGTTTATTCTGGTCCTTTTGCTGGTTTATGGTGGTCATTTGTCAGCACATGACCCACATAAACCAGCAAGGGACCAGCATCCCAGCGTCAAAACATAACAAACCCGCATATGCAGATTTTTTAACAGGGAATGGATTCTGATGCACTTGTACTGTGTCTTTTGCGATGGCATCGGAAGCATCTTATTATATTGTTCCCTCTCCCTCTCTCTTTTTATATATATATATAAAATGTGTCCGCATTCAAATGTACCATCTGTTACCGTTTCCATTGACATCGCAAACCATGCAGCTTATTTTAAAGATGTATTACCGTATTTTTTGGACTATAAGTCGCACCTAAGTATAAGTTGCATCAGTCCAAAAATACGTCATGATGAGGAAAAAAACATATATAAGACGCACTGGACTATAAGTCGCATTTATTTAGTGCCAAGCACCAAGAGAAAGCATTACCGTCTACAGCCACGAGAGGGCACCCTATGTTTTCAGTGTAGACTACTATCCAAATTAAGGGGCGGTAACATTAGACTTAGAACGTGCTACATATTTTCGAATGCTGCTCAGGCACCAAGGTTTCACCTCAGTTGTCACAACATTCCTCCATAATTATATATAATATATAATTCAATATATAATATTGAAGAATGTTGGTAGCCAAACAGTTATTGGTAACCACTGACTTCCATAGTATAGAGAAAAGTATGTATAGGCAATGGTTAATGAGAGAGTGACGTTTTAGCAAATGATGTAGGACACAGACTTGTGAGACATGTGAGAAAATGCTAGTAATGCGAGAAGTTTTGTTTACAGCAAAGGAAAACCACTCTCCTTTCGGCTTACATCTAAATTCTCCATATTTATCTTTACAAATCCTTATTCTGTACTTCTAATTCAGGACTGGTGTTTTGCTCTCTCCTCTGCACTTCAGGTTTCGTCACTTCTCACTGGAGCTTACGCTACGCAATCCACTGGAACGCCACACTTTCATGAACGTGCATTCGATAGCGGAAGCTAGAAATTGCATTTTATAGTTTAAATATAGATATTTTTCTTACACAATAGCATCTATTCGCTTCAGAAAATCGTTATTAACTTCTAGGAGCAGTGTGGAGTCCTTTTTATGATGGATGGATGCGTTTTTTGGGCTTCAAAATTCACAAAATTCACCATTCACTGCCAATATAAAGCATGGAAGAACCAAGACTGTTTTTTTTCATAAAGTCATATACACCTAGGATGGCTTGAGGGTGAGTAACTAATGGGGTAGATTTCATTTTGGGGTGAACTATCCCTTAACTAATGGTAGTGTTAGCAATTATTGTTTATTACTAAACTTACCATTGAACTGATCAAGGGCTTTCTTGATGTCGTCTTCTTTCAAAAGGTTTTTCATTGCCATCTTGACAGCTTGACAGAGTCAGAGAAAGAGAAAGAGAGAGAAGAATATTAGGTGATAATACCGAATATAATTGAAATGGATGCCAAAGCAGACTTTGAGCAGCAAAGTCATTAAGACTTTTTTTTCTTCTTCCCAGTTACAGTTAAATCCCAGGAAAACTATTATCTAATCCATTACATTCTGTTTCGCAATATATGCATGTGATATGCGTAACACAATGCACTTATGCAATAGTAGACTTATAAAATGGAAGTGGGTTGATTTTATTTTTATTGCTAGGAATTTTACAGTCGCGTCTCTAATCCAGTGCTAATTTGATTGTGTTGTCTTGTTTATCTGTTTATATTAGTCATGCCTTTCACCTCTGAGATGGTTAGCCTTTTCTTTAACTTGAAGTTTTACAACTACATGCAGGTTTTGTATTACTATACAGACTTTTTTTCCTGATGTCTGTATACCAGATTTAGCAGTGATTTTAGGCTGGGTTTCATGTGTTGATGCATTTTGGTGCACATAAACTAAATTTATAATGCCATGCAGGTGCAGTTTGCATTTGCCACTAGTGTCCACAAGGAGCGCTATAGTATAGCATAAACCATTTTCTTCTTTGGTGTTCATGCATTCCAATAAATAAGTTTGCTTTCTTGCTGTTTAATCATTCAAACTTTGGTTGATGAATTTAAAGTTAAACAAACTACTAACAAAAGGATTTAGATGGTATTTGTTTCAAATTTAAGTATTGATACAGCAAATTTTGTCAGGAAATCTTGATTCTCAAGTTTATTTGATTCTCCTGTTAATATCCAAATGGCAAATGGCAGTTACTGTTCCAAAGGTACTGATGTTTAAACCAAATCCTCCTGCTGTATCAGCTTACTATTAGAACCATTAGTGTCCAAGCTTAGGCAACTGCTGTAATGAACACTAACCAACAATGAGCTCCGCTGCCAAGAGAAGAGATTCGTTTGCTCTCATCTCAGCCTCTCATGATTGCAAGAGTTCCTGTCACCCGTAAATAACTTTACAGCATTCATACGTTGCAAAGGTGGCATGCATAAGGCATGACAGCTGTGTATGTGTTTGTATGTTTGTCTATTTAAGTTGAGGTATGTTTCATCCAAGAGTAATGGGTTGGGCAAAAAGGCCTTCGGAGAAGAATGTGTTAGCCTTCTTGAGAAACTCTATCCTTCTGTAGTTTAGACTATATATGTGTGTGTGGTTGGGGGGGGGGTCGGAGATTATAAAGTGAAGTGACATTTGAGATGTCTCCGTTGTGACGCTAAGAGAGATCTGACTGCTTAACCTTATTTACCACTTCACAACTGCAGCAGCCAATAAGAGATCGGTGTTTAAAACCAGATGTGCAACCAGCCTTATTTACACTTCTACGGCGCAACTTTACACTTCTAAATCTGTCATGCTGAGACCACAAGAAAACCAAACACTGAAAGAAACCATTAGCTAGCCAATTCTAGTACAACAAACGAAGGTAATTCAAATGTAAAAAAAAAATATGGCATGACAGATGAGATGGTGTTTTCTTAACGATTCTTCCTTGCGCAGTAGGTGTTTACGAGCTCTATACAACTAGCTGCCACAGTAACTTCACCAAAGAAAACTACAAATTGATAAAAATCACACAAAGTTCTAATGCACAGTGACTGTCAAAATATTGTTTAACTATTTGGAGTTTCTGACAAACAGTGGTCTAAAAAGTCACAAGCTCAATTTACAGGGAAAATTTAAATATGAACCATACGGGCTCACACCAATGGAACCATCTGGAGAAAGTCATTTCTTTCAGGAACCTGCAAAACTTCCTGCAAGAATGGTCAATTGAATATATGTAGTGAAGTTTCTAAAGAACATCATTAGGATATTTGTGGTGCCTTCAAAAGGGTGTTCGCTAGAAGGTTCATATTTGACGAACCCTAAATACTAGTTCCTAAAGTATCTTTTATTTTTTACAATGACTGCTTTTGCAATCTTTAAAGTAAAGGGTCTTTATTGGCATCTATGGTTCCATTAAGAACTTTTTAAAACCAATGGAACCATTCCACTGCACCAAAGGCTCTTTATGGAAACAAACTTTCTTGACGATTTTTAAAATGTTTGTTACAATAAGGAAATGGATCTATTAATTATGGTTTGCTGAATTCTTCTTTGAGGAACCGAAATTTCAACATCCTGCTTTTGTAACCTTTATTTTTAAAGAGTCCGGTTATACTTTAAGCCAGATTATGCACACAACCCATTATAAAGCAAAAAATGCTTCTTAACAGGAAAGACAATAGAGATTTTTGCTGAAGTTCTCTAAAACTTTACAAAAGATCTCAAGTTCTCAAACGCGCTTAGATGTTCCAAGATATCAGTTTCCATTAAAACTCAGAGATCTCAATAAGAACTTAAACATTTCTCATCAGATTCTTTCAAGACCAAACTATACAAGTTACGCTGTCCGCATTATCATTTTATACCTCTTTACCATCACCTCATGTTAGCAGTTGTTTCGTTTATGTCAATTATTTTTAGGAAATTCTCAGAAGAAATGATATGCCTAAACTCTAACCTTACCTGTGTGAAGGGAAAGTTGGAGGGGAGACTTGGACAGAGAGCCAGAGGTGAGAGATGGGGATCCACCAAGCGTCTTATATACTCTGGCTTACCCTATGTCTATTTCAGGATAGACTGGGTCATAATGCAACACGCAGGAGAATGAAGGATTGTGTGTGAGTGTGTGTGTGTGTGTGTGTGAGATCACTTTCTTGGTGGCACTAGCGAATCAAATGCTACTATTAATAATCAGGTCCCATTTGACTTCTTGTGTCCTCACAGTAAATCTCTGTCTGCTACTCTGTCTTCAGCTTCTTGAGCTCTTTTACAAACCCCAGTGAACTGCCCTGCTGTCTACTGCCTACATCCTGACTCAAATGGAAATAGGTGACCGATTTGAAATGCTCCTCCTAGACAGCACTTCAGCACACCACAGAAGGTGCGACTCGCATTAATCCAACTGACTACCAGTTGAGTCCAATGGAGCTCAATAGCGAATGCCCACTAAACACAAAGCTACTTGGCTGAACAGTTTTATTTGCCGTGTGATGGAAAAGAGATTAATGGAAGCTTGTTTCCAATATGTGCCAATAACATCCCCCCCCCCCCCCCCAAGATAATTTTATCTCACAAGACTTTTTTCATGCAATTATACGAAAAATCTATTTTAAAAAATCGGTCTACTACGGGATTACAGCTAATTTGCCATAGTCGCTACTACGTAACAGAATGAAAGGCGAATATATTTTGCATGGTAAATCTAGGTTTTTAGACTCATTAGCATCATACAAGACTAAAAACTCTTCTTCTGACAAAAAGTTGCTGTTTAATGCCAAAAGCACGTTTTCGCTTGCCCTTTTAAATTATTATTTTTATTACGTTAATGATAAATGATTGAATGTTTCACCGTCTTCTTGGTTGTTGCTGTTGCTTAATAATTTATGCACTCTTTGGCTACAGCAGTTAACAGTTTACGCCAGATCGCTGTTACGGTTCCATCAGCTGTTGTTGTTTAAAGTTCGCAATATAGAACCTCGGAAACAGTTGTGGTCCCACTTTGCCGAGCAACACACAGACGTAAACAAAGGTGAATGTTTGTAGTGTAATTTACAACCACTTCGAAAGTGGCCCAACCAATCAGATTCAAGCACCGGAACTATCCGTTTTAAAATGTTTAGCACACCGAATTGTCACACCAAACACTTGTTTATAAAATTAATTCTATTATTATTTGATCCTTTAAGAACCAGCTTTAAGAACCAGATTTAAGTTTTAATATTTTATTAATTTATCACATTTTTTATAGAAAACATGACTACTAAAATGAATGGCTGTCAATTGAATAAGATGCTTTTTAACCAAGAATGCTGTAAATTTTGCCAAATTCAGAACGAATATGTCGGTGACGTCCGAGTTCTAGTGTGACATGAGGTAGCATTCAGTTGTCTTTATTTTCCCAAATTGTTGTAGGAAATTCAGACTTTCTGAGAGGAATGCAACATGCCATAAATTATATCTCCAGGTTCTTGTCTTCGCCCTGCTGTTGAAATATCTTTGTTCGAGATTTACGACGACTGAGCCACGTGCCCCCACCAAAAAAGACCTAGGATGGGTTTCACTCATACTTAACGCATACTTAAGACAGTCGACGAAAGACAGGGAGAACTCCTTACACATGTTTACACACAACACCAGTGCTTGGTGGGTATACATAGCCCTGTGTGATCCCCGAACTGTAACACTGTATTAATAAGAACATCTATATCAAACCAGCTGGGTTTCAGATGTCCCTCGTCCCATAAATCACTTTCTATAGCAACTGTATACTGTATAGCATTCAGTTTATCTCTCTTCGCTTCTCAAGGTTATTTAGTACAGTATATGTACTTGAGCTTTAACCAGTGTACATCTTGCTTCCCCTTTTGTTCTTAGTGAAACCAAATTTATTAGTTTCCTCTATCTTGTGGCAGTCAAGGTAGGGGACCACAACCATCCCCACGCTCTGTGACAGTGTCGGGTCTGTGGATATATGGCTTGATAATCGGAGGCCCTTGTGTTGGGCTGAGTTTAGTTTTTTATTGTTGTTTATATTTGATGTTTTGCGACTTTTACAGTGTTGGTCACAGTGCTGTCTGTCATGTGGAGAGTAATGTGAATGACTGAGTGCGCTTGTCAACTCTCAGCAGTTTCTCTTTGGCACCTCGGAAAGTGGCACTCAATCCTGTCGTCTCAACTAACTAATGTGAAATACTTGCCGCATAAGCACACACACACACATATGATAAACTGCACAGTGATTTACAGTCATTCTTCTGTATAATTTATTGACTTATTTATTTTATATATTTATAAACAGATTTTATTGCATATATTAAGGTAATTATTGTATTATATATATATATATATATTTTGAAGGAAATATTATATAAAATACATTTAAATGTATTATTATTTTATGTATACAAATGATATTATATATATATATATATATATATATATATATATATATATAAAATAGATATATAACCAAGCAGGGGCAATTGTTTTTTTTATATGTAGGTATGTATTTATTTATTTTTATTTCACTGACTCTTGACCTCTGTATGGTGCTATTAACATTGACATTAATCCCTCCTTCACTGTTGGCTTCTAGCAGGTGAGGAGAATTTCTCTTGAGCAGACAGACAGATAGCAGTTCATCTGAGAAGGGATAGTGGAAAGTAGCTAAGGCACAAGAAAGCATTACTTGTGGCAATAGGACACAATTCATTTTAAATTAGCATCCATAATCCAGTGAAACTGACGTAAACCACTTTAGCATTTGTTCACCAAAAAATCATATATAAAAGACACCGTATCAGTTGTATTAATTGAGCACCACAACAATTTAATAATACTAAGAGGTGTGTCATGAGCAGAAAAACAGCATATTAGAATAATTTCTGAAGGATCATGTGACACCAACGTCTGCAGTAATGTTGCTGAAAATTATATATGTATACAGTATTATATTAAATTATTAGTGCTGGCTAGTAACTGATTACATAATCTAGATTTCATCATCAGATTCCAAAAATAGAGTACTCATTACTGGATTTTATTACATTTTAAATCAGATTACAGTTACTTTATTATGGTTTATATGATTACACCATTAAACGCTGGTTTCATTTTTAATGCACTTCATATAATTTTGATATCAATAAATGGAATATATTTTCATTCTCTCTTTTTTTACATCATTATGATACATTAAAAGGTAAGTTTAAAACAAGTTAGGTCTAAAAGTAATCTAAAAAGTGGTCAGAATAGGCTTACATTATGTAAAAAAAGTAAACTAGATTGCTACCAACCGTTTTCATCATGTAATTTGTAATCAGTAACAGAAAAATTTATATTTATTTATATATATTCTGATGGTTTTCATTGGTCAGAACAGGAAATGGAGCCCTGACGAGTCAAATATGTCTTCTTCTTAGGGATTCCCCTTTAACACAGCACTTCCCATCCATTAGAAATCAGAATATTGTTACTGTATCTATTTTACTGTATCAAAAACACTTGAACGAGCTGTGTTCAAACAAGTCTCTACATTTCTCACACACAACAATCTCCTGACAGCAACCAATCTGGCTTCAGAAGTGGACATTCAACTGAGACGGCCTTGCTCTCAGTTGTTGAAGCTCTAAGACTGGCAAGAGCAGAATCCAAATCTTCAGTACTTATTCTGCTTGATCTGTCCGCTGCTTTTGACACGGTTAATCACCAGATCCTCCTATCAACCCTACTGGCAAATGGTATCTCAGGAACCACACTTCAATGGTTTGAGTCTTACCTATCAGATAGGTCCTTTAAAGTGTCTTGGAGAGGTGAGGTGTCCAAGTCACAACATCTAACTACTGGGGTGCCTCAGGGCTCAGTTCTTGGACCACTTCTCTTCTCTGTCTACATGGCATCATTAGGTCCTGTCATTCATAAACATGGCTTTTCATACCACTGCTATGCTGATGACACTCAACTCTACCTCTCATTCCATCCTGATGATCCGACGGTAGCTATTCGCATCTCAGCTTGTCTAACTGACATTTCTTGCTGGATGATGGGCCATCACCTTCAACTCAACCTTGCCAAGACAGAACTGCCTGTGATTCCAGCAAATCCATCGTTTCATCACAATTTCACCAACTTAGGCACAACAACCATAACTCCTTCAAAAATTATGATTGATGATCAGCTGACTTTCTCAGACCACATTGCTAAAACTGTCCGATCCTGCAGATTTGCTTTATTCAACATCAAGAAGATCAAGCCTTTTCTTTCAGAACATGCTGCACAACTCCTTGTTCAAGCTCTTGTTCTGTCCAGGCTGGACTATTGCAATGCCCTCTTGGCAGGTCTTCCAGCCAATTCTATCAAACCTTTACAATTAATTCAGAACGCGGCAGCAAGATTAATTTTTAATGAGCCAAAAAGAATACACGTCACACCTCTGTTTATCAATTTGCACTGGCTTCCAATAGCTGCTCGCATAAAATTCAAAGGCATTGATGTTTGCCTACCAAACTACCACTGGCTCTGCACCAATTTACCTAAATTTGTTACTTCAGACTTATGTGCCCTTTAGAAGCTTGCTTTCTGCAAGTGAACGTCACTTGATTGTGCTATCCCAAAGAAGCACTTTTTACAGACTTTAGATTAAATGTTCCCTCCTGGTGGAATGACTTCCTCAACTTAATCCGAGCAGCTGAGTCCTTAGCCATCTTCAAGAATCGGCTTAAAACACATCTCTTCCATCTTTATTTGACCCTCTAACTTTATTCTAATTCTATTCTTAAAAAAAAAATTCTAACTACCTTTCTAATCTTTTTGTATTCTATTTTCCTCTAACACTAACTTGCTCTATTCTTTTTTTTTATTCTATCTGTTTTCTTTTTATTTATTATATTATTTAAAAGCCCATGCTATGTTTACTGTGTTAAGCTAACTGAGACTTGTTATAGCACTTATATATCATTGCTCTTTTTGTTGTTTTAGATTGCTTCCACTGTCCTCATTTGTAAGTCGCTTTGAATAAAAGCGTCTGCTAAATGAATAAATATAAATGTAAATGTATCTTGATCCTGCCTACATCTAATCCATGTTCTCTCTCTCTCTCTGTACTGTCTGACCCTCTGTTCTCTCACCATGCTAGCGTGTTTCACTATTTCTACCGGCCCTATTACATTACCCTGCCTCAGCAGTACTCACACACGGTGTTGGCTGTGGAAGAGAAAAACGAAGACTGAAAGAAAGGCAGAGGGAGACAGAAATAGAAAGAAAACGTATCCACAAATGGACTGTCCTCCTGCTAATAAATAAGAAGTGATGAGAGGAAGGAGGAGAGGGAATGGAAATGGTGACTGGTCAAAAAGAACTTGCTGTCGTTCGTTCACACAGAACGCGTTTTTCCATGCCACTGCGCTGCTTTTGTATGTAAACACGTGTTTGACCGTTGCACTCCCGCGTTTTGCAGCGTCCCGCTCACAGTGCCATTAAAAAAATGCGGCGCTCCAGTTAAAAGTTCAGTTCTTAACCTCGCGCTTTTTTTTTGTACTTTTTTTTTTTTTTCAATAATAAAATTAGTGACATGACGTAACAAAAGTTGCATTATATTATGTGACAACAGCTTTATTAATTATGTAAAGTAAATATAAAGTAAATAGTTTTGGTCCTAAATTGCTCAATGGGTTTCATAGTACACAGGCTACTATTTGACCAATATGCCTTTTTTATTGAATATAATATATAGCACACTAAATAGAACAGCTTTTGTATCTTATTGTTTCATTATGATAGGAATGTTTTATTAATTATTATTTATCACATCAATTGCTTTGTTTGTTTTCTAATTCAACAATGGTCTTGGACTATTCTGCCATCTTTAGACCTTGCTTATAGCTCTGCCTCTTTTCAGCGCTGCACTCATAGTCTTTTATCTTCCGGTTTGTGTTTTTGTGGTGTGTTCCAAATGGGATATATCACCCTCTGGAGTAAATACAATCATGGCCGCCATATTGAAGAGTCGTTCCAAACCGAAGTGCTCAAAACTGGCCCTTGGGAATAAAGGATTTTGAAGGGTACAACTGATGGACACTTCAGCCCTTCCTGATTCTTTGTGCTGATTCTTTGCATGATGACGGTGCCTCTATATGGGCATGGGAGGATGACACAGAAGGGCAATTCAAGGAACAGTTGTTTGGTCCCCTACACACTCCAACCCTCTAAACATCTCACCCCCTTTGAAGGGATTAAGGCATAGGGAAGAGCCCTTCTAAATGGAATGCAGGGCTAGTCTACAGACATTTGTTAAAGGGGTCATCGGATGCCTATTTTCCACTTAATGAAAAGTCTATCTAATACATACTCTTAAATTTCTCAATGCTAGTGTAAAACCTTTTTTACCCTGTCAAAACAGCTCTTTTCAGAGCAAGCTGTTTTATTTCATGCCGCTTTAAATGCAAATGAGCTCTGCTCACCCCTCCCCTCTCTTCCGAGCCAGTAAATTTAAGCCGCAGTCACCGTGAAACTTGCTAACTAGCACATTATTCGGAAAAGCCATTTGTAAGGATACATTAAAAAAAAATGTAAAAAAAAAAATTGTACAGGCTACTCACTTCTTCAGTAGGTGAAGCTGGAGCGCGAATGATGGACATAAACGCATTTATGTAATCCAACAAATGTAATCCAACAAGTCATTCTTGTCTACATCTAATCCTGCGTCAAAACAATGACTAATGACAGATCACTCAGAGCAAGTCTATTGTAAAACGCTAGTGTCAATCAACAATCATGGGAGGGGCTTGGGTCTGTGATGTCACACAGACAAGAAGCTGAGAACGGCTTGATTTGAGAAAAGGGTTATGATTTTAGTAAATTAAGAAAAAAACACTGGGTGGATTTTTATCATTATAAGGTGGTTGTGAACACAAACTGCCAACACAAATTTATGTTCAAACGAGCATGTAAAAGTGCATTTTGCACCCGATGACCCATTCGATACATCCACTTTGAACATTACAATGCTAATATATTAACTCTACAATAAGTAAATGCACTTAACCAGCTAATTAATCTTCAACAGCGATGCTGTAGAGCTACCGCAAAAATGAAAGTTCAAAGAAAATAAAATCTAAAGATGACCGACCACTTGTTTCTCTGACGCATAAGGTCTATAATTGTGAATACTGAACACTGTGTCATGTAATCTCAAATTAAGTAGGACAAGGGCAAGTAGAAAGTTTCTGTATGGCGTGTGTGTGTGTGTGTGTGTGTTCAGTGTTGTGATTTAGTCTTCATTTCATATATGTAAGCAACATTTAAATCATTTTTCTTTTCACATTCATTTAGGTGTAAAAGATGTTTCTCCTGAAGGGACAGACACAAAGAAAGAAAAAAAAAACGGACAATAGTTGATGTACAATCTAGGTAACCTTGAGTACTGTCTTGATACATTGGTTCACTCTGAAACTCGCGTATGAGATCTTTTCTCAGTAGAAACATCTGAGAAGCAGGACACTTACAAGTCTACAAGAAACAACCGATATATTAAAGTGATCTCATTTGTGGTGGGTTGTGACTTTCCTAATAATACAAGAACAAACACTGTCTGGGAAACAATCTCTTGATCCAAAGAAGCCCTGTCAGTCAAATCTTAACACTCTCCTCCTCTCAATTTGTGAGAACGTATGCGTGAGCAATAAACATAGGCATGTGTGTAACCTGTAGGTTGAGTTTTTGGAGCGTTGCAGTGAATGGCCTTGAATTGAGATCATGACACAATCGCTATGTCTTGCTGAAGTGGCAAAGTGAAACCTCAGACACACACACGATCCCTGGAGCTGAAAGCAAAAAAAAAAAAAAAACATCACAGCTGCCATGACATTGACCTTAATGTAGCGTCTATGTATATGATTGCAATGTTATAAGGTTCATCTTCTTGGATTAAAAGTGTCTGGACATTGTTGACATTCCCAGGCTTAAGGGATCTTAGAAGTACATTTTATAGTAATATGTACAGAACAGTAAGGGTCTATATATAGGCTAGTGGTGCTTAATTTATGTCTATATATATATATATATATATATATATATATATATAATGTTTTACTGTTATATACAAGAGAGTATCTTGAGAATGTATCTGTTATAAGATCGTTAAACCATTTGTGTCTCTGCAGAAGGTCTGTTCTTTTTGCTGCCACATAGCGGTCACTCATTATTACTGCATCTCCATCCTTAGCCTTTTATTCTGCTGATGTTTGTTGGTGGAATAGTTCAACCAAAAAATGAATTCTCTTTATCCTCATGCAATCTAAAAAAAAAATAAAGCTGTTTATTTATTTCTTAAATTGGCTAAATTACTCAATTTGATTTGTGAACCATTTACGTTTGTAATTTCTAGCTACAGTGGCACCAAATAAAAATGCAAAATTATCTATTGTTTTCAAACAGGTTTCCCATATAGGTTTTAGTAGTATTTTAGTAATAAATGTGTGTGTGTGTGTGTGTGTGTGATAGTATTTTAACAATGAAAAAAGGTAACATTATGCCCATATCAAAATTCAGTTTTTTTTTTGTTTTGTTTGTTTGTTTTAGCGACCATTGGTTCAACCAATAGCGTGGCTTATTGGGACTACTTGTTTAGCCGACCAATGATAGATTGGAGCGAAACATTCAATATTTTTGCTATTTGGTGACACTAGCATTTACAGAAATTATAACTTCAAGAAACTGCTTCTCGAGACCCATGAAATAAATTAACATTAGCTATATTATTTTTTATCTTTACATACTTTAAGCCTGTGTTCGCATCCGAGTATGTAGTGCAAAAATGACCTGTCTCTCCTGATGACTTTGCAGGTGAATTCCTCTCATACTCAAGAATTAAAAACTTAAAAAGACTGCTGAACCGAAAGAGAAAATGATTCAACAACACTACGTGAATGAATCAACGAAATGTCGTTTTTGTCAATTTTTTTAATTATTATTATCAATATTATAATTAATTTCTTTCTTATTAAACTAGAAAGTCTAAGTGGGCGTTACACAGGACGCGTTCTTTCACGAGGCACCTCTTGGTCTTCGCGTCTTGAAAACATTTTAAACGCGTCTTCATACCGCTGTTCTCCGCGTTCGTTAATCGTTTGTGAAGTCCACATGCTAGAACCCCCCACCGGAACTCTTTCAGTTCCCCTTTAGGTTACGTTCAACTGTAAACCCGACTCAGAAACCCACTTCCACTTTCCTCAACTAATCTCACTCTGTCTCTCTGTCCGTGAGCGTCTGAAGAGCTCGGGATCCCGCATCATCCAGCATGTCTCTCCCGCAACAGCTGCGCGATGAAAGGTGAACGAAACCATCTCTTTACTTTTATTATTTACTCGAGAACGTTCATGGAATCAAAGCCGGTGTTCCTGCGCTGTAGTAGAATCCTTTTAAAAGCGTAGTGTTTGTGTGCTATTCCAGTTTAACTTGCAGCTGTACTTTATAATGAATATGCTGTGGTGTAGTTATTCTTCTGTACAGTAGGCTACCTCCTGTACTGGATGGAGTGTACTGTGGGACAACAGACTAGTCTCAGTTTAGTATAGTTGACTAAACCTAAACTAGACAAGAATAGTCCACCATTTCTTAACACTATGTGCAGTACAGCCCTAATAATCACATACATTTTTTTTTTTGTTTATGACTAAATAAAGTTATTCACAAAGTAAAATTGATCTAAAAATGTTCAAATGTAAATAAACTTGTGGGTATTGATTTATCCACAGAAAAGTATTCTCATCTCAAAAAGTATAATTTAGACAACTATAAAACATTATTTTTTTTATTATTAGTTGTAGTAGTAATAGTAGTACTAATATAAGTGTTCTGACAAATAATATAATCTTTATATTGTGTACACACACACACACACACACACACACACACACACAAATGCCTTTATTGCTGGAGCAAATTTCTTTATTGTAAATTAATTACTTTAACATTGATTAAAAAACACATTTCAGGACATATTTTCTGTGCTAATCGAAATGTTTTGTAACATTTGTTCACCTGACAGTGATTTCGACCAGCTTCCGGACAACGTCCCAGTCACTGCAACCATTGCTGATATTGAGGAAAAGAAAGGTTTCATTGTTTACTATGTAAGTTTCCCCAGACCTGAACCCCTGTAGTTGATCTTTCCCCTAGTCTGCCTGTCTTTTACTATTTGTCTGCATTATAGTCATAACCTGTGGTTTGTTTAACCAACAGCATCCAACTACAAAATACTATTAAATGCCATGTGTATAAAATGGCAGTCTTAAACTTTTGCCATTGTGCCTCTTTAAATGTTTTTAAATCAAGCATACTGCGTTGGTTTTTGACTTTTTTATCACCTTCTTATAGAGGTTCGTGATTGAGGTGAAGACCAAAGGCAACAATAAATACCTGATCTACAGAAGGTATCGTCAGTTCTTCACCCTGCACCAGAGTTTGGAGCTCAAGTACTCATCTGAAGCCCAGCCGGGATACTACACCTGCCAACTACCTTCGCTGCCAGGTCTGGGACTAAGCCACTGTTTTTCTCAGCATTATCTAAAACACTAGCGATGTAGAGGAATCTAGGTTCATTAGCACAAGCCACACACACACTGCTGCTTAATACTGTTGTCTCCATCCACCAATTGTACTATTCACTTCACCTATCCACACACAAGGAAATGCAGTTTTCAAATTATTTCAGGTATGTGTATGATTGAATTCAAAGGAAAGGAGAGGTTGTTCTTTGGCACCCTACCTAAAGACTACAAGCCGACAGGCTTCGACGTCTCTCCGTGACTTTCCACCAAAGTTTCTTCAAAAATCCCTGCCAGCTTAACCCGAACCTATGTTATATCAAGCCCAGTTATATTACAAACTATTATCTTCATGACAACTGATTGCTCAAGCCAATGAGTAATATTGATTGTGCAATATTACAGAATGGAAAGATAATTGGCAAGTTTATATGAGGACGTTAGCAATGTCTGCTCTGATGGACTATAAAGGGACATCTCCTTGCTTTGCTCGTGCCATTCAGATCGAACTAATTCTTAGCTAATGCAGATTTATAATGAAGCTTATTAGAAACGATAGACCGTTTAAGAGACAGCGATGAGAATTGGAAGATTTAAATTGGACTTATTGCATGGCGTTTGAAATGGTGTTAAAATTGGATTCAAACCAACTTGTATGAATGGATCGCTCTTAATTTTTATTTTTTCTCCTAGTCGTATCCCATAAAGTGCTTTTGAGAATGACCCTCTGACTGTTATGATAGACCTCTATTTGTTGTTCACTGTGCACATTATTAACATTTCCGTCGGGTGAAATCAAAAATACAAATGAGAAAGTAATTTAGCGTAATATTTGGGCTGACACTACGCTAAGCGCTAATTAGCGTTAGCACTAAAGAGATTCGGAGGCGCCCTTCGGCTAGCTTTTGATTGCTTGGTTTACAAACTAATTTGTTTTGAGACATAAATACTTATTTCTGCCGCTTGTTTGTTTTCGCCGCAGGTAAGGTGTTTATGGGACACAAAAAGGAGATTGCAGAGAGCAGAATCCCAGAGCTCAACAATTACATGAAGGTGAGTCAGTTTTCGGTTGTGTCACAGTCATGTTGCATTGGTGGGAGTTGCGCTCGGTAATTGTTGCACTCGTGTGTTTTAGGGGTTGAAATCTTTGCAGGATGAACAACGCTATGTTGAATTACCAGAAGAAGGAAAAAAGCAGTTCCTTTTTTTGTTGCTTCTCTTTTTTTTTCACTCTCGGTCAGCTTAACTTGTCAGTTTTGATTTAATTTAAGGGTGATTCTTCAACTATGGGTTTTCGTAAGATCTCAAATGCCATTTTCTGTTCAATAGCATTCAAGACTATATTTAAATATGACATTCATCTGAATACACACAAAAAAGCACATTTCATTTAAGCTAAAAACATCCTACTAAACAAGTCTTAACTATATCTCTCTGTCTGTTTAGAGGTTGCTTTGTCTGCCTACCTGGATACTCTTGGATGATCTGATACGGATGTTTTTCTATCAGACTGAGTCGGACAGCCAACAGGTCCCCCGGGTCCTGCGCCGCCTGCGGCCCCCCACACGCAGAGTGTAGGAGCCTACCCACAATCCCTCATTTCTCCTTCCAATACTTCACTGTGTACTGTTACAGGATTCTGCTGTTCTGCTAACTTTCTGCCGCCGTTATTCAGTAGAAAAGTTTTGTGGCTCTATCAATCATGTCTATGCGTTTAATCTCTTGTTTAATGTGATTAAATAGAGAGCAAATTGAAAATTTAACTGCTCCTGTGACTATAAGAGCTCAATAATGTGTCAGAGAAGGTGGTTTGACAAGATCCGAACCATTGAAACTGAGCTAAGGAGTTTTTGGAGAAACATGAATGATAATACACAATAATGATAGTGCTGTCCACAATTAAGAAAATAAACAAACAAATTAATTGCGAATTCTGAAATTAATCATGATTAATCCCACCCAACATTAAAGTCTTTAAATATGCTATTGCGTTGCAATAATTTTACTTTCAATATTCAAATTAATGTGTAAACAAGAATATATTTAATATTTGTTTAATGGCATCTTTTTATGTTATTTATGGAAATAGTAATTTGATATTAATATGGGCATTTAAAATTACAGTATAAATGAGAGCTATTCATCTTAACATTTCTAATAATAATTATAAAAAAAACTTCTTATTTAATTGAAATTGTCATTTTTACCTGAGCCCTTCAGAAGGTAGGAAATTGAATAATCAAATTCTATATTAAAAATAGATGAATCATTAAAGCTTAAAAAAAGTTATTGATTTGCTCTTTTTTTACTTTTGTTCTTTGATGAACAGGAGCTGGTTTATTAGCTTATATGGCTACTGTTCCTTTAAGAGCTGCCACTGCTGAATGTGATGCAGATCTGACACACATGCTAGTAGTTTCAATCACACTTTAATATGAAATTATACAGGGTAAGAGCATGTACTACAAGCACAGTATAACAGCTGACAGGACAGAAACATATGTATGAAACATAACCTAAGTGCCTGAAACTACAAAAGAGGAACTTCTGAGCACAAAAATTCTCATTTAGGGTTGTCAGCTTTTCATTTTGACTGTCTTGTACGTGAAAACTCATGAAAATGTTGAAGAAACCACTTCTTCTTCTGTTATTCAGCTGAAGCTCACAATGCTCTTTCTTTTCTCTCTCTTACTAGAAAAACCGTAAAGCCCAAAACGGACCTTCTCTCCGCACCCAGAGCAGAGGTATACCATTGTTTCCTTGGAAACACGTTCAGAAAACAGCCTACACGCTACATACTACACACATACTCACATGCTCAAGAACGCAGGCACCACACAAAGCTCTGACATTTGGTCAGGAGGTTATTACACAACACACCTCCAACAACTTCAGTTTCAAAACTCTCACATTTTGTCAGAAGATTATGACACGAAACTTTGTGGAGGCCGAGACTCTTCCGCAATGCTGCAGTGTCACTTACAGTTTGCTTTGCGTGATTCAATGTGCTCCTTTTAGGGAGAATTCGGAATACGTATCAGAATTTATGTAGAAAATATTAATGATTTTGAACAAATTAGTTGTGACCAAACACATGACTGTAAGCTTTAAATTTTAGCATGTAACTTGTGTTATGGACAGAAATGATATCACACATTTTGGCTAAAAAATCTCAACTACCTCGAATACCCTAGCAACTCAAATCCACTCAGAAAACACCAGGATCCACACAGCAAGTCCTGGCAACCACCCAAAAGTTTCCTGTCAGTATCGTGTCAGTCTTGTCAAAATCTAGTTTCCTGATACTGTGACAGCATAATTATGTGGTTTTGTGTACTCATCATTTAATAGATTTACAGTGATGTCACTAAATCTGTAACATTCCTCTTGTACAGAGAAAAAAGAGAGCGACATCTGTGTTTTTCAGTTTTCTAGGTCAGATCTTTGGCTCATTAATGGTTCCTGCCCTGTTCTACTTCTTTTGCTAATTTCTTTATCTTTTTTTTTCCCTGAGCTGCTTTTTTAAGGGTTAGTTCACCAAAAAAATCTGTGCTCACTCACCCTCGTGTCATTCCAAAACACACACAAAAAATATATTTTACATAAAATACAGATCACTCAGTTCCAGCAAATGGAGTTTGTCAAGCTTTAAAAGGACAAAAAGCGCCGTGAAAGTGCATACAGCTTTTGCATATCTGAATCACTGAATCGGTGAGTTGAACTTGTGAACTAGATCCGTTTGATTCATGAACCACTTGTTTACACTGGGTTTGTGAACCAACTGAACTTACTGAACCAAAAGATCTGGCTCAAAATGGCTATTTGTGCATGAATTTGTATAAACCGTTTATTCTGGAGTCGGGTCGATCTAGTTCACATGTTCAATTCATCGATTACTGATAATTAGCAAGACATCTTGACTGTTATGATACTTTTAAGTTGCTTTTGCTTTCTTTTTGAAGCTCGAAAGCCTCAATCTCCATCCAATGTAATTGGAATTGAAAAGAGCAAGCAGGAAATTCTTAATTTTTCATTTTGTATTTTTATGGAAGAAATTGTCTTGAGCGATTGGAAATGGCATAAGGGTTGAATAAATGATGAATATTTTTGTGTGCTTTACTCCTTTCTATCACCCTCTCTCTTCCACCTACTTCTCAGTCACTTTCCTTCAGCCTCTCTCTCTTATCTTTCTCCTTGTCTTAATGTATTATCTGCTCTTTTTTCCATCTCTTCACTTTATCCTTCAATCCCTCCTTTAATCTCTCCCACTCTTCCCTCAGAGTTCACCCATCAGTCTTGCTTTCTTCTTTCGCTTTCTCATACCATCCTTTAATGCATCCCTCACTCTTTGTTCTCCGGACTACTTGCACTCCTTCAAGACGGTTTCCTCCATTTTGTCTTTGTGTCTTCCAATGCTGTCAGACCTTATTGCCATTCTATCATTCCTTCCACACCAGATGTGACCACAAAGAAATGACATAAATCATTATTCATATCCCACGCTCCTCTGTAGTTATGGGCGGAAGGGTGTGTGAATTTTAATTTGCATGTGTGCGTCAAAGTTTAATTGCCAAACAATTCTAATAAGATTAAATCATGTCCATACCTGCACTCAGCAAGGTGGCACTATTGTAAATAAACCTGATTTCGCGATTTTGAGTGTACGATTGATTCGACAAAATCTCATGGCAATTCAAAACTATTTTATCCTTTATGATCAAATTTGTATGTTTTCGTACATTATTCTAAAAATCTGCCATTGTTTAACAAATCTCACCATATAAATTCATACAAAATTGCCACCTAGTAAAATAATTTTCTCATGAGATTGTGTTGATTCCCATTTCCCATTTTCTCTTTGTCTTCCAATATTGAGACAAACAGTTAATCCCAAGTTATTCAAAATGCAATTGGTTGAGCCCAAAGGTCAAATTCTTTCATGCTTTTCAACCTTGACACACTTTCAACAAACACATCCTTCTTTTATTATCTCCTCAAAAAATGTTCTGATGTCCCATCCTGATGTAGATCGATGTAGCAGGTGTGCCGATAAATCTCACATGCTACTGGACATTTGTCTTCATATGCTCATGTGAGAGCAAATGATTCAAAGCATGCTGCTCTCCACATGGAGATCCCAGCGGAAGAGACTCCTGCCTTATTCTTTTGTGGACATGTGGCCGGGAGAGAGAGAACGTGACAGATTACACTTCTCATAACACAAGATAGAACAATGCTGTTAAATATCTGGGAAAGGCTGCAGGTTCGAACTTTAAAGGGGATGATCCATGAGCTGTCACTATTGAAGCCTTGAGCAAGATGTTTTTATTTGGGATAAATCATGTTGTTCCAATCCTGTTTGACTTATTTTCTTCTTTAGAGAACAAAAGAAGATGCTCAGCGGGATGTTCATGCTGCTCTTTTCCAAAAAAAAAGAGAAAAGAAATCAAACAAGTTTGTGAGATGGCAAGTTTGAATATGTGGAAGCTGAAGTTTAAATGTAAATTTGAAAGCCAGATTTTAAGTGAAAATTGAAAAAATGTTGACAAAATTATCATATGGTTTCAGAAGACTTGGGATATCGTGTAGTCGTGTTGTCCACAGTTTTGGTGCTGCATTTTCATGGCCATTTTTCTGGGGCTCATAAGACACAAGACAGAGAGCCTGTTTGAAAATCCAAGCCTTTTCTTTCTTTCGTTTCACTGTAAGGAGTTTAGACAGTAAGAGTGAGCCATCATAAAGAGATTGGAGATAATGTTTCAGTAGATCTGCTTCCATTAGAGTCCTTCACTTTGGCTGTCAGAAATACTGTTAGCGGTATGAGCAATCTAAGAGAAGATATTTTAAGCACTATATAGTCACATATAATAACGTTTAAGCATTAAAGTCAGCTATTACTGATTATATGCATTCACACTTGCGCATTATTGTATTTCACGGTTCTTTTCATGGCCCGCTTTGTAAAGGACAGCTATTTCACACCTGATCTTGCCTGATAGCTTGGGGGTGAGAGTCCCAGAGTTCTTGTTTTGGATGGTTATCCATCTGATAAAAGAGAGGCATTTATTTTTGCTTACTTTTTGTTGATTCAATCTCAAGTTCTTAGTATTTCACCCATTACATCTGCAAATTAACAACTTTTATAAGCATTGATAAGCAGGTTAATAACTGACACCCATTCTTGGTTAGACTCCTTTGTCATGTGTCATGGCCCCAGAGAGTGATCTCTTCTCTTTATATTCTGCTCTGATCCCCCAGTTGAGAAAAGCCGATCTGGGTCACTCATTTAGGTAGGAAAAAACACCTCCCTCTCCTCCCTTTTGGCCGGCCACGTGCTAATGAGCTCATTTCGGAGGTCATTGACTCCCTAATTGAAATCAGAGTGCTTTGTGACCCCCAGAGTCGTGCTATAATTAGAGATGTTCTCTGACTCCTTGATCCCGTGCTGAAATAACTCTCTGAATATGACCAAATGTGAAAGACCCCTTCAATAGAGTGCAATCGCTAATTGAAAGAGATTGATAGCCATTTGTGTTTGAGTATTATTGTTGTTAAACGTGTCTTTAGGTGGCCTCTTTTTTTTTTCAAGTTGACATACTGTATTTGGCCAACATAGCTTACACTTCCTTCATCACAAACTTCTTTTTAGGTTTTTTTAGTCTATCTATCTCGGTTTGTTCTCAACCTAGTTCTCTTCGATATTGAGTGCAGCACAAGCCCTGAGGTCTTCATATCACTTAAGTCATAGTTTTCAGCTAATATGCAGACTTATTGCTAACTAGATTGCCTGAAAGCACATATATGTCACCCAAGTGTCTATTAAATATACGTGTTTTCATCTGGAAAACATATTTTTTTATGCATTATCTCAAAAACATTACCCTTTGGATGTTTAAAGGACATCTTTCTGAGATGTTCAATTTAGAATGTCAGGCTGCTTTTTTAAAAATGTTTATCAAGTGTTTGTGCGCAATAATTGAAATGTGAAGGCTTTTCTATCAGGCACTTTTTAACAAACATCTTGGAGATGTATACTAGTGCATTAATAGTGTTAAAGTTTTAGGAAAGCTTATGATTTAGGCTTTGCTTGTTTGTAAACAAATTACACTGCTGTCATGTCATTCAGTGGACATCTTGTTTTCCGTTGGCTTGATAATGCAACACCACTTTTTAGTAGATGACTATATAAGGTAGAATATATAGAAGTGATAAAAGACCAATCACAATTCAGTATGTAAATGAGTGCTGGAAAGTAGACCAATCAATTTACAAAAACTGTGGTTTCATCATCACTTTTGTTTTTAAACGATGAACATTCTATAAAGTACCGTATTTTCCAGACTATAAGTCACACTTTTTTTCATAGTTTGGTTGGTCCTGCGACCTATAGTCAGGTGCGACTTATTTATCAAAATTAATTTGACATGAACAGAGAGAAATTAACCAAGAGAAATTAACCAAGAGAAAACATTACCGTCTACAGCCGCGAGAGAGCGCTCTTTTCTGCTCAGTGCTCCTGTAGTCTACACTGAAAACATAGAGCGCCCTCTCGCGGCTGGAGACGGTAATGTTTTCTCTTGGTTCTTCGTTTTAAATAAATGCGACTTATAGTCCAATGCGACTTATATATGTTTTTTTCCCCATCATGACATATTTTTGGACTGATGCAACTTATACTCAGGTGCGACTTATAGTCCTAAAAATAGGGTAAGCTGAATTTTCTATCAAAATTTCTTAAAAGAATATTTAACCCAAAAATGAAATTTCTGTTTTGTTTGGAATCCATTGAATTCCATTGTATGGACAAAAATGTTCTTCAAAACTTTATTTTTTTTTTTGTGTTCCACAGAAGAAAGTCACACTGGCTTAGAACAATATGATGTTGAGCATATTCTGACAGAATTTTCATTTTTGGGTGAACTGTTTCTTTAAGGATAATGTTTAACAAAATCGCT